>NC_050457.1:10668316-10908137 GCF_903995425.1 Onychomys torridus | reverse complement strand
CCTTAATCATCTTCCTTGTATTTCTTTTTTTCTCTTCTTTCTATTCCCTTTGTCTCATTTGGTTTGTTTTTATTTTTGAGATTGTATATACCTTTGTAGCCCTGAGCAGTCTTGAATTCTCTATCCTTTTGTATCAACTTCTTGAGCACTATGATTATAGGAATGTACAACTGAACTCTGTTGAGTTGCCCTTAGATACTATCCAAAGGAAATGCTATGTTGTCTTGATATCCTTGATATTGTATTACTATACAGTCATAAATGCAGCACTAACAGAAACTGATACTTGAAGTCATTAATATCTTTAAATTTAAATTAAAGAATTCCTTCAGCTCACCTCTACTATCTATTTTAATTCTCAACAGTAGTAAGAATAAATAGAATAAATTTTCAAACAGGTCTGAGCTTGGCCAAGACAATCCTATGTCTCAACTGATTACACCCATGAAGCAAGTCTTTTTTTTTTTTTCCTTTAAATATCTATTTGGAGTTTTATTTTATTTTATTTTTTAATTTTTTTAAATTTTACATCTGGACCACAGTTTCCCCTAATCCCTTCTCCTCCCGTCCCCTATTCCCATCTCCCCTCCTCCCTGCTCTCCTCTATCCACTTCTCTGTTTCTGTTCAGAAAGGGACTGACCTCCCACGGCTATCAACAAGTCATGGCATATCAAGTTGCCAAAGGACTAAGCTTCTCCCCTTGTATTTAGGCTGGGCAAAGTAATCCAGTATGACTAATAGGTTTCCAAGAGCCATCCATTATGGACAGCCCCTGCTCCCATTGTTAGGAGTCCTGTAAATAGACCAAGCTACACAACTGTCACAAGTATGTACAAAGCTAGGTTGGTCCAAAGCAGGCTCCCTGGTTGTGGGTTCAGACTCCAAAAGTTCTTATATGCCAAGTTAGTTGTTGCTGTGGGTTTTCTTGTGATGTCTTTGACTCCTCTGTCTTCTATTAGCCTTCCTCCCTCTTCTCAGAAGGATTCCCCAAGCTTGGCCAATGTTGGGCTGAGGGTCTCTGTATCTGTTTCCATCAGTTACTGAATGAAGACTCTCTAATGACGTTTGGGTAAGTCTTCAACCTGATCACAGGAGAAGGCCAGCTCAGGCTAAATACACACCATTGCCAGGAGTCTTTGCTGGGGCCGTCCTTGTAGATTTGGGTGAGTTTCCCTTGCATCACATTTCTACCTGATCCCGAAAAGCACCCACCCCTTCCAGTCATCTTGTCCTCTACCCAGCCCAGCCCTCCCCTAGTTCACCCAAGAGATCTTCTACTTCCCCTTCCCAGGAAGATCCTTGTGTCGTCCCTTTGTCCCCACTACTAAACTGTAATTGTTACCCAGCCTCTTTTGAGTCTGTGCATTGTACTATGGTTATCCTTTACTTTACAGTTTATATCTACTTATGAGTACAAACCATATTTGTCTTTCTGGGTCTGGGTTACCTTACTCAGGATGATTTTTTTTCCATCCATTGCCTCTCAAATTTCCTGATGTCATTATTTTTACCAGCTGACTAATACTCCATTATATAACTATACACATTTTCTTTATTGATTTATTCTTCAGTAGAAAGGCATCTAGGTTGTTTCTGGGTTTCTGGGTTAAATAAAACTTCTATGAGCATAATTGATCAAGTGTCCTTGTGATATGGTAGAGCATGTATTGGGAATATGCCCAAAAGTAGTATTAAGTAGATTGATTCCCAATTTTCTGAGAAATCAACATATTGATTTCCAAACTGTCTGTCCAAGTTTGCACTCCCACCAGCAATGGAGGAGTGTTTCTCTTGCTCCACATCCTCTTCAGTATGAGCTGTAACTTGTGTTTATGATCTTCACTATTCTGCCAGATATAAGATGTAATCTCAGAGTTGTTTTCATTTGCATTTCCTTGATGGATAATGATGTTGAACATTTCTTTAAATGATTCTCTGCCATTTTGAGATTCTTCTGTTAAGAACTCTGTTTAGGAAGAGAAATTGTAGAATATCCTTGAACACATTGGCATGGGAGACATCCTCCTGAATAGAATACCAGTAGCATGACACTAAGATTGACCATTAATAAATGGGACATAATGAAACTGAAAACCTTCTGAATGGCAGAGGATACTGTCAACAGAATGAAACAGCAGCCTACAAAATGTGTGTGTGTTTGTCTGATAACACATGCTTCTTAATAATAATGTTATAAATAGTGATTGCATAACTATTGTATAGGAATATCAAGACAAATATCACTAACCAGCTTAAAATATGACATACAAAAGAATCATATTTTTATAGAAGACACATAAAACAAAATATTGGCTCATAATTAATACTGATTTTTATTAATATCTATGCCATATTTTCTCAACTAAAGGTTAATATATTAATTCAATGATTATTTCATTCCTTTCAACATTTCCTATGAAGTTTTCATGATCCAAATCATTTTACCTTTCACTTGTAAATATTGTTTCAAACTGCAGAAACACCAATTAACCTATTCTGTATATTTAGTGTGTGTTTGTGTGTATGCAAATGCACAGAGGATATATGAGAAAGGACAGATGTTAAGAGTAAGTTTTATTTCTCCACTGTGGGTTCCAAGCATTGAACTCCAGATGCTAGGCTTGCATAAGAAGCACATTTACTTATTGAAGCATCTTTCCATATAATCTATGCTCTATAATTTTAACCTGTGGCATGTGTAAAATATTTGAATAGATAACAGTAGTTCACATGTGTCAAAGTGAGTTGGTGAGAAATGACAACTTTCTGTCTTCCAACATTTCAGATACTTTGATCCATTGAGGGTGATAATTTGAGTTACATCATCTAAAAATTTAGGTGGTTGAAAAAATAATATCTGCATTAAAACTTGATACCAAATGGTAATCTTTGAAAACATTTACTGACAGACAAGTAACATTATACAGACTAAGCAGGGCGTATTTAGGATATATTTGATTAATGAAAACAAGGTCATGCATTTGAAATACAGCAAGGGAAATATGTGAAATGGTTTTGAATGAGGAATTTGGAGGGGTAAATGATGTAACTATAATCTCATAAGTAATTTTATTATATAAAAATGTAAGTTCATTTGTGCTATCAATATTTATCAACATTAATAGATAAGTGGATAAAAAACAATATGGAGATCTATTTATACACAAACCAGAAATCATATAATTAATATATCATTTTAATGACAATGGGTTGATCTAAATATGGTCACATTAATCAAAGAAGCCTGATTCTCAATATATATTAGTGTTAATGTCTAATATATAGACTTGTGGGGAGGATGTGTTTGTGATGAAATAGAATGGGAGCTATTTAAGAAAAGGAATCAGTGGGTGGGAACAAGAAAGTGTATTGATGGTGAGTCTCAGCAAAGAACATGGCTGACATGTTGGAAGTTTACATGATGAGACCCATCATTTTTTACTGTGATATTACACTAATGATAAAGGAGAAAAATCATAATTTGAACACTATTTGTCAATAAAAGCAAAAAAAAAGGAGCTCCTTTATTTTTATTTTATTTTATTTTATTTTCAAGACAGAATTTTTCTGTGTAGTTCTGGTGCCTGTCCTGGATCTCTCTCTGTAGACCAGGCTGGCCTCCAAACCACAGAGATCCTCCTGGCTCTGCCTCCTAAATGCTGGGATTAAAGGCGTGTGCCACCACTCCCTGGCAAGCTCCTTTATTTTAACAATATGAGTCTAGTTGTTATGCTATTAAAATAAATGGAAACCCACTCTGTTATTTTTCTCCTCTTTCACATTCTCAATAAGTCATTATAAAATGTTTCTGATAGAACAGTTGTAAAGAGGTATTGTGAGTCTAAGACATAACAATAAAAATAATGAATTACTATTAAAACTTAAGGGATCATTTATGTAGTTGATTGTTGCACTAATCCTAAGTGGTCTTATAGTAAAAAACCAGAGCCAGACATCAGCATGAAAGCTAAAAGATCAGAGAAGCAGAACAAGGCACAGTCACCACCTCTTACCTCACCAACCCCTCAGCTTGACAGAGAGCGAGTTCCTGTCTCCTCCTGCTTTATATTCCTTTTTCTGTCTAGCCATATCACTTACTATCTCAACTTTCCTAGTACTGGGATTAAAAGTATGTGATCCCAAGTGCTGGAATTAAAAGTGTGTGCCACCACTGCCTGGCTCTGTTTCTCTTTAGACTGGATTAATCTCATGTAGCCCAGTGTGGCCTTGAACTCAAAGAAATCCAGATGGAGTTCTGCCTGTGCCTCCAGAGTACTAGGATTAAAGGTATGTGCCACCACTGCCTGACCTCCATGGCTAACTCTGTGGCTAGCTCTGTCCTCTGATCTTCAGGCAAGCTTTATTTCCTTAATTACAAAAAAATATATCACCACAGTGATTGGTAGTCCTAAACATTTATGCAGTGGATAGTATCCTGTATTCAACATCTGCTAGTAGATAAACTTATTTCTAAACCTTGAAAGTTTTATAGCTATGTTTATATTAATTTATTCCTTTAGTTTTTCCCTGTTATTGAAAAAAAATTTTTTTCCAAATAATGTATTCTGATTACAGTTTCCCATTCCTCTAGTCCTTCCAAGTCCTCTCTACCTCTTCTCCCATCAGGATCTTTCTGTGTTTCATTAGAAAATGGACAGACCTTTATGCAACAAAAAAATAAAATAAAACAAACAAACAAAAAAAACCTAACTCATCAGAATTGGACAAAATAAGCAAACAGAAGTAAAAGATCTCAAGAGAAGGCATAATAAACCGAGACCTACTTGTTCATGCACTTGGGACTCCTATAAAATTGTTAATCTAAAAGTGATTTTAAAATATGCAAAGGACCTGGTACAGATGTGTGCAGGCCCTGTGCTTTCCTCTTCAGTCTCTGTGGGTTCATATGTATTTGATTGTGTTGATTTAGAGGCCCTGGTTTCCTTGAAGACCTCCATCTCCTTTGGCTCTTATACTTTTCTGTTGCCTCTTCTTAATGGTTCCCTAAGCCTTCCTCAGAGGGATGAGAAATACTTAAAGAAATGTTCAACATCCTTAGTCATCAGGGAAATGCAAACTAAAACTTCAAGATTTTTATCTTATGTGGCAAGCCACAGGAATAGAAGTCCAGCAGTAGATTATAAACTATACCTTGATGAGGCCAAGGGTCAGTCGAGTGGGAAAGCCAATCAGCAATGTCTATTGGTGTTATGTGGCTTAATATTCAGTTGTGCCTTCCTATGAATTCCTTGTGCTTATAATTCTCCTAAAGTGTGTGTGTGTGTGTGTGTGTGTGTGTGTGTGTGTGTGTGTATGTGTCCATTTCAAAGCACCTGGATAGTCACATAGACAGTAGACAGAACCTTCTGCCTCTGAGCTCCAGCCCCCTCTTTAGCTTTTGTTTTGGGTATATGCCATTTGCAAATACCCCCTTGAGCTACTTCCTAAAATAGAGCCAAAAAGCCTTAAAAGACAAGCAAGGACCAGGATCTGTCCTTAGTGCATGGGCTGGCTGTTTGAAACATTGGACTTACACAGGGACACTTTGCTCAGTCTGGAAGGAGGTGACAGGACCTGCCTTTTCTGAATCCACCAGGTTTAAATGAATCCCCAGGGTTGCCTTGATCCTGGAGGACATGGGAATGGAGGGGAGGGGCTGGGAGGGTGGCGGGGGTGGGGGCGGGAGGGGGGAGGACAGGGGAACCCATGGCTGATGTATAAAATTTAAAACATAATAATAAAGAAAAAAATTATAAAAAGAAAAAAAAAGACAAGCAAGGAACAGACAGCTACCAGGCCTTCAGTTAGATGCCTGACACCCCCTTCCTCCACCCCCAACTTAGATAAAATGTCTTTTCTGAGACTACATGTTTCACAGGACAAATGCCTACCAATGAAAGGAACAAGCTTTGTTTCTTGTGCAAATCAAGGCCTACCCTCTCTCTCTCTCACCGTGGAGAACCTCTTAGGTCAAAGGGAGTTTCCCCTCAGCAGGTGTTTCAAGCTGTGATGGAGATTGACTAGCTATCAGTACTTTTCCTGCCCTGTCCAGAAACTGGCAGCAGAGGAAAAAAAAAATGACAGTTTTAATTTTAGTGGCCTACAGACTTCCCTACCCTATCACCTGTTACAGTTGAACACATTTATGGCAGAATCGTAATGCCTTCACCTAACCACAGTAAGGACACATTTCTAGCACATAAATTCCTTTTCTGATTTATTTCCACTACTAACTGACTCCACTCTTTCCTCTCCCCTTTTGGGTTGCAAATAAAATTGCCAGGAAGCCTCTATCTGGGACCCCTACAATCTTGTGCTGTGTACAAAACATAAGGCGTTACTGTTTGGGGCAGGATATAGACCAGTCCTAGGGGAAAGGAACAAAGATTTGAAGGATTGAGGAATTGAAGGTTGGAAGATTTGAGGGAACTAAGAAGGAAGGGACCTAAGGAAAGAGAAGGAAGAGATCTGAGAGAGTTAAACTGGTGATTGAAAGATGCTGACTGACAACTAAACAAATTGAACCAAAGAGATCCAAGCAACTGGATTCATTCCCATGCCTATGGTAATGTCTCTCCTGGGCCCCTGGATTTGTATAAATTTAAGGCTGGACAGTTAAATATCATTCAAAAAATCACACACCTGTCAGAATGGCTAATATCAACAAAACAAGTGACATATCATGCTGGTGAGAACATTTACCCATTGCTTGGGGAAGCACAAACATGTGCTGTCGCTATGGAAGTCAACGTGGTAATTACTGAGGAAGATGGGCATGAATCTACCACAAGATCCAGCTATACTACTTAGGCAGATAACCAAAGGACAGTGAACTCTGCCACAGAGACACAGGCTAAATCATGTTCATTGTTGCTATATTTTTAATAGTCAGAAGTTGTAAACAACGTTGATGTCCCTCAACAAAGGAATGGATAAGGAAAATGTGGTATAGTCGTAGGATGGAGTATTACTCCACTGATTTAAATGAATGAAATGATATGTCTTTAATTTAAAGAGACGGTCTTTCTTGATAGACTTGCCTTTCCTGGTACTCATTAGGTGGCCAGGCTGGCCTTGGAGTAACAGAAATACACTTGCCTCTGCCTCCAGGTTGCTGTGATTAAAGACAAGCTCCACCACAGCCACCTTACAGATGATGTTGTTTTAAAGAAGACATTGTTATACTAACAATTGCAGAAATAGATAGCACACGGAATCCAACCCTAAACATAAAATTCACATAAAGAAGATGCAGAAATTTCATACATTTGGTGCTCAAAAAGTGACAAATATCCTGAAGGCAGGTTTATCTTTGACCCTTTCCCCTGCATTTCAGTGACCCTGCAATATCTCCTATGCTAGTTGCAGAATTTAGACATCTTTGTTCCCAAAGCAGTTCAGAGAAATCACAAGACCACCTCTTCCCTACATCCAATAAAAAAACTCATAAATGCATTCAAACTTTCTCCTATGTTTCTATGTAAGTTGACAATCAAGGAAATCACTGACCAGCCTTGTTCAATAGAAAATATGAGCAACCCTACTGCAGAGCACAGAAAGAGCCATGGCCCATATTTAGGATGAAGGCATGATAAAGCCGGAGGACCAAGAAGCAAATGTAGAACGTTTTAGGGATTCCCCACTCTGTCTGCATTTATACTCTTTGTACATGAATTTATTCAATTAAAGCATATGTAACAACAGTTCTCAACCTATAGGTTGAAACTCCTTTGGGGATCAAAGAATCCTTTCACAGGAGTTGACTAAGACCAACAGAAAACACAGATATTTTTATTATGACTCATAGCAGTAACAGAATTACAGTTAGGAATTAGCAATCAAATAATTTTATGGTTGGAGTCACCACAACATGAAGGACTGTATTAAAGGTCACAGCACTAGGAAGGTTGAGAACCACTGATATAAAGGATAATTTCCTGGATCTTTAAATCTTCAGTCTGAAAGATGGTTGTCATGAAAAACTGTGACCAAATAATTTTTCTCTCTCATTTTCTAATTAGTCTGTCTTTTCTTTTCTTTCTAAGCAGAATCATACAGTGAACTGTTGTATGGAAAGTTTGAAATTCCCACGGTCAATTAGTCAGTATAGAAGACAATTAACTCAATTTCTTGAAGTATATATGAATTTTTGACTCACTTTCATTTTAGCAAATGCTAAAATATTGATTTATAAGATAACATTGATGCTTCATACATTTTAATGAAACATTATGAATAAAGTAATTAGGAGCATGGGAAGATACTTCAGTTATCAAGCTGCTTGCCACACATTACAAGTGTCTGAGTTTAAGCCACAACATCATCATAAAAAGCCAGGCTTGAGAGGATGTGCTTATATCCCTGCAAGTATTGAGAAAATTGAGGCAAGTGGATGCCTGGGGCATGTTGAACAGCCAGCCTACTGTAAATAGGATTAACATTTCAAGTGAGAGGGCTTTTCTCCAAAACCGAGGTTGACAACATCTGAAGAGTGACACTTTGGCTACCTTCTGCTCTTCAAATATGCACACACATGCATGCACACACATGAAAACACATATGAATATCATACATTCCTACAATTATCACACACAGACACACAAACACACACACAAAACTAGTAATAATAAGAGTAAGTATTTCTGAGTTGTAGGATTTTCAGTACTGTGTATATAAACATACGGCTATATTATTTTGGAGAACTTAACTACTTTTGAGGTTTTTTTTCACTTAAAATACAATTCATTCCAGTACATGATGCTATAAAACAAGTTGGATGATTGTTTTATTTACCAAAACTGAAAAATGAATACAAATTAACAAGGTGAAAGGGAAGAGAGAAACTGAAAAAAGGATTAAATTTAGCAAATGTAGTTTTTTTTTTAAATAAATTGATTTCTTTGAAGAGTTGTTAATGGATATTTTATATTACACACATGTATTACGGTTTCTCAACTACCTGGTACAAGATATCTGCCATCTGTATGTCATTCACTGAAATAAGATACATATGTGTTTTAAATATAGGTTTTATTTTTCTCTCCTTTTTATGTTTTTGGAAATATAGAACCTATTTTATAAAGTGTTGTGTTTACCAGAAATCCAGCATGAGCCCTGTAGGGTTGAATAGCAATTATAGAAACAGATAGTTTTCTACTCAGTCATACAGGAAGGAGGCTTAGAGGCAGTTATTACACTAGGATATCCCTAAGATTACACACACAGGCTGTCCTAGGATTTTCACCAGATCAGTGATTTCCTTATTTATTTATTTATTTATTTATTTTCTGGTTATCTAATTTCTGCTGAATCATGAAAAAAAGACTGATAGAGTTAAATATGGAAATGGTAGTGAAAAGCCAACTGTATACTTTAGTTTATAGAAAATAGTTCGTGAAAGCAAGTTCCACTTTCTAAAGTATGCCAAAAGATCTATGGAGACTTTCTGAAGCTATAATTTAGACTGATTATTTCTGTTTACATTGGAGCTTCCTGTAAACACATAACCAATTATATAAAATAGCAATATAATATACCAATGATTGGCAAGATGTGTAATTTGTGTGACTCATTCCTCTTCAACTATCTCTTTTCTCAGAGGGGTACTCATATGCCCATGAGTTAGTCTGAAGGGAATCCCATTGTGCTTTACAGAATCTACACATGTTCAAACTTGGAACTGACAATCCTTTCCACAAAGAAAGAAAAAGGGGGTGGGCAGAGGAGAGAAGGAGAGGAAAAGGCATGCCTTTTAGCACTTAACATGTTTTTTGTGGTGTGTGCATTCTCAATTGTAAGTCAATTGCTTAAACAGTTGAGAACTACTGACTGGTTTCTATCATAGTCATTCCTGAAACTGTAATTCATGATGCCACCTCTCACACCACCTGCAGCTCTTCATGGCTGATCTAATAATGAGCACACATGGGACTTAGCTTGACTTTATGCACAGAGTACAAGACATCATGCTAGAGAAAGCCCAATTGTGCTAATACTACATCCCGTGAAGGTACTAGGACACTTACTCTGAGAATACCTATGCTTTACAAGAACAAAGATAACTTCTACCCAGGCTTCTGCCAATGTAATGAAAGTAGAAGGGAAATGGAGATGTTAGCCACTCAAAGGTGGGAGATGTCTTTCCCATCTGTGCATTCTCTTTCATTGGACACAATGAAACTATTTTATGGTACTCTATTGAGAGAAACCAAAGACACTTAAGTCTCCGTGCAGGTATTTGACCAAGACTGAGGTATATTAAATATTAAATATCATCAAGAATGTTTTTATTATAAGAAAATGGCAGGGCCAGACCATTTGAACCTTTGACAGGCAGCTGACAGATCCTGATCTTAAATAGGAAACAGTCACCAAAGCAGCCCATTCTCTGGATGTCAGTAATACTACAATACAGCCCTGATGCATTGGACCATAGCTACAGGGGACCTCTTTAAGCACAATTTCTGCTAAGCAGAACTTGCTTCTGGCACAACTGCCCTACATAGTTTGCACCAGTCCCAGAAGACATCACTCTGAGAGACCCCTCAAAGCACTGATTTCACTCTCTATGAAACTACTTTCTTTCAAGCCAATGTGGAACACTTTCCTTCTAGCTCCAAAGAATGCTTGTGATTTAATTAAAGAGGTTTCTATAATGGGCTACTTTGACTGTTATGTGATTAGTCCTGATGTAAGCACCATGTTTGATGGAACTGGAAATGGGTTGAAAATTATTACACTCCTGCATTTATATACCACACCATGCCATACTTTGTCATAGGCTATATAACTAGACTCCTCAACTTGCTTTTCAAGCCATCTGGGAGACATCTTTCTGAGTGCTGCTATAGTAACTATAAACACTCTGTCCTTCAAAAATCTTCTCTTGAGTACCCTTTTCCTGGGTAGGGAAGCTCAATGTACTAACTTGAAGTGGAGAAGGAGGCAGCTCCAGATGGCAGCAGGAATAACAGTAATAGTGGTGGTTATATGTCTAAATAGTCTGTATCACACTAGTGGGAGAAGTAGCAGGACTCAAATGCGTCAGAAACAAAGGAAAATGAAAGTTTAGAGAGAGAAAGAAAGTACAGCAGTGAAGGGGAGAAACTGTAGTCTCTTAGTATCTGGAAAAAATCCAAAAAGCTAATGAGTCAAAGGAACTGAGAGTCCCAATGCCCAAGATTGGAGAGCTCTGATCTAGCCATTGCTTAGATAGCAGAGTCCTGATCTTGAGTTAAGGAGGCATAGTGCCATCAATCACTTACTGCTAGAAGAACAAGTCATTGGTCCTTGAGTTTATAACACCAACAGTCAAAAATCAAGAGTAATATACCACTGCCTTGAGCACCTAAAAATGTTAAGTAGCTTTCTACAACACAGAATCCCCCAACTCTGATTGGACCAAGAGTGGCCCCCTGAGACCCAGACACAGCAAGCACAGATTGGACCAAGAGCAGTTCACTCAGACACAGGCACCTTTTGCACCTATTGGAGAAAAAGACAGGTAGACCCCAGTGCAAAAATACATACAACAACATAAAGAGCAATATGGCACCAATAGAACCCAGCAATTCTACAACAGAAAGACCTGGATATCACAACCTAGAAGAAGCAGAAGAAATCGAACTTAAAAATAATTTTATGAAGATGATAGAGGCTTTAAAGAGGAAATGAAAAATTCCCTTAAAGAAATTGAGGAAAAAGCAAGCAAGAAATTGGAAGAAATCAATACATACCTTAAAGAAAGCCAAGAAAATCAATTAGATGTGTGAAGGAAACAGTTCAAGATCTGAAAAATTAAAATATAAACAATGAAGAAGCCACAAACCAAGGGAATACTGGAAATAGAAAATCTGAGTAAATGAACAGGAACTTTGGATGCAAGCATAACCAACAGAATACAAAAAATGGAAGAGAGAATTTCTGGCATGGAGGATACAATAGAGAAAATAGATTCATCAGCCAAAGGAAACACTAAAGCCAAAAATGTCATAACACAAAATATTCAAGAAATCGGGGACACCTGGAAAAGGCCAAACCTAAGAATAATAGAAATAGAAGAAGGAGAAGAATACTAACTCAAAAGGACATAAAATATATTCAACAAAATCACAGAAGAAAACTTTTCTAACTTAAAGAAGGAAATACCTATGAAGTTACAGGAATTTTATAGAACACCAGATAGACTAGACCCCCCAAAAACATCCCCTGCCACATCATAATCAAAACACTAAACATACAGAATAAAGAAAGAATATTAAGATCAGCAAAGGAAAAAGGCCAAGTGATTTATAAAGGCAGACCTATCAGAGTAACACCTGACTCTAAAAGCCGGAAGGTCATGGACAGACATAATGCAGATGTTAAAACCATTGATACCAGCCCAGACTACTATATCCAGCAAAATTTTCCCTAATTTCAGACAATTATAGCTTGTGTCAAGTTTACATAAGAATAGCCAGTACATTGAGTCTCATTTCAAGTTATAATGTTTTCTTCACTAAAATTAATACACTTACATTTAACACACTTGTGCATGTGATGTGTTTGTCAAAATTTTCAAGTCCATATTATTTCTGTAATATATGAATTGCAATTTATTATCAGTCAGTGTGTGATAGTATAATAACCACAGAAAAGAACTTTCTGAACAGGACCCTAATAGCACTGGCATTAAGACCAAAAATTGATGAGTGGGACCTCATGAAACTATAAAGCTTCTGTAAACAAAAGACATCATACAAGTAAAACAGCAAACTATAGAATGGTACAAAAATTTTTATCAGTTATACATCTGATGGAAGATTAGTATTTACAATATAAAAAGAACCAAAAAAAACTGAACATTGAGAAAAAATTATAAAATGTGGTATAGAACTAAACAGAGAGTTATCAAAAGATAAAAGACTAGTGCCTGAGAAACATTTAAAATGTTCAATGTCTTTAGCCTACAGAAAAATGAAGATAAAATCTACTTTGAAATTTCATTTATTTCAGTCAGAACGGCCTCAACACCAGAGTGAGGATTCCTCTTCAAAGTCATTGGTAAGTCTTGAAATTTAAAGAACCTACAGACTTGCTTTTGCAATTATTTACCCACATAGGTGCAAGGTGATTTCTTATTTTTAAAGAGCCAATGGATCTCAGACATAGGGAAGAGAGGGCCCCTGAGTTGGAACTGACCTGAATGCCTTCTTCCTTAAGGCTAGCTTTCAGAAAGTACCACTCAAGCCTCTAAGTCCTACTCAGCTATGAGTCTATGAACCACAGTAACCAAAATGGTATAATAACGCTAAGGATACACTAAAGATAAACACAGCTCAGTGGTAACCAACAGCATTCTAATAAGGCTTAAGAACTGCTCAACAAGAGGGAAACCATGTCTGGTCTTAGAAACGTAGCCAACTATTCAGAGCTAGTGAAGTCATGGACCTTGGTGGAGAGGCTACAACTACGAACTTGCTAAATCCTAACCACTAGTTAAACATTTGTACTTACACTCACCCCTAATAAAGGATACCAGTCTTTGCAACTGACAGAGATCATTACATAAAACCACAATCAATCAAAATATAAAGTTGTGGAGCCCAGACCCAATAGATAAATGTAGAAAACCCTCACCCACCTAAGTCTCAAGGTAAATTGCAGAAGAAGGGGAGGAAAGATGGCAGGAGCCAGAGAATCAGGGAGTTTGATGTGAAATTGTGTCACCTCTTTGGGTCAGAAGCTACTACACCTACGAAGTCTCACAAACATGGTCCCTTACATATGAGCTGAACAAAGACAGCAATGGTGGTAATGCCAAGGTGGGTGAGGGAAACCCCATGTCTTAACACTGCACTAAGAAGTACAAGAAAACAAAGATTGACAAGAATGGGAGAAATAGTCTTTTCTAGAGAGGAAAACATCAACTGGTTTTCCTTTTCCAACACCAAATGTCATTCCTGAAAAATACATACAAGTAATATTTTGCAGACTCAGCACATTACATATATATATGTGTGTGTGTGTGTGTGTGTGTGTGTGTGTGTGTGTGTGTGTGTGTGTCTGTGCATGTGTGTTTATATGCATATAACAACAATTAATGAAAAAAGAGAGCATGAATTTGAAAGAGAGCAAGGAGGGGTATACAGGAAAGTTTGGAGAGAGTAAGAGAAAATGAGGAAATATTGTAATTATATTATAATTTCAAATATATATAATTTTCACTCCTCTTTTCCATTCCAATGCCTCCCATTACCTCTGACATACTCTCAATTTTATTACTTCTTCAATTATACTTGTTATATACATATACTCACAATCTACTAAATTCATCCAGTGTTACTCAGATGCATATGAGTTTAGGGACCAGCACTTGGAACTAAATGATCTATCAAGGGGTCCATTGAGAAGTCTGATTCTTCTTCTATCAACAATCATTAATTTCCTGTGGCAATTTTCATAGGAATGGGGCTTGTGAGGTATTCTGTATCTGTCTTGTCTTATCAATTAGTTTTGTCAATGTGAAGTGCTTATTCAGGTGACCATACTGTGAGACCTCATTGGTGTAGCTGCCCTGTCACATATAGAAGACTGTGTGTCTGCACAGACACACTGACCTTCTTTAGATCTTCCACTCTTCCACCGTCGCTTCTGCAATGTTCTTGAACTTCTAAGCATAGGGCTATGAAGAGGGAAATTGAAACATAGATGGGGCACATGGCCTGGGGAGGGGGAGAGGGATATCACAGAGGGAGAGGGATAGAGCAATAATAAAAACACTAAGGACATTTGAAAAAGCTGCAGAGAAACATTGTTGTGTGCATTTTAAAAATACATGTACTATATAAGTATATTTGTATACATATATGTGTAGTCCAAATGCAGTTATGACACTTGGTGTTATAGTGGTCCCTCTAAGCCACAGATTAACAAAAAGCCCAGTGCTTAGGAATGGGGAAACTCCTTTAGGGTTTTTTTGGTCAGGGGAGTCCAAGAAACTCCCCAAATGATACAGACTTTTGCTGCCCCCCTTGTTTGTCTCTCAAAACTCAAAGGTAACCTTTTCCTGGGGTCCACAAACATAGGATTGAAAGACTGATGCTGGACTTGAGCTAGAAGCCTCTTCCCTGAGCACTACCTCTCATAGTATTCAAAGGTGGTATGAAAATAATTCAATAGTCTTACCCAGCTATAAAGTCTTTGATTCAAACAAATAACCAGTATATATATATATATGTGTGTGTGTGTGTGTGTGTGTGTGTGTGTGTGTGTGTGTGTGTGCGTGTGTGTGTATTTACATACCAATGGGAGCAATAGTCACACTTATATCTTGGGAATAACCAACAGTTGTGTAATTGGATTTAAGATACACTTAATTGGAAGGAAGTCATGCTTCACACTGTAAACCTAGCCACCTACCTGTGGCTGAGTTCATGAACCCTAGAGGAGAACCTACTACTTGAAGCAGCATCTTTTAAACCAAGGCATTGGAAGTAGGAAGAAGTAGATTAAAGGACAAATGATCACGTTTTGTACTTATAGTTGATAACTAACTTCTAGATGGGAAAATCTCTTTGTAAATTTGGTGAGTAAAAGTTTCAGATTTCATTTATGTACTATTTGGAGGTTTACATAGGGAAATTGAGCATGAAAGAAAGGATATCCTAGGTCCTTTACTAGCATTAAGACATCAGGCTTCTGGCTGATTTCTTTGGGAACTGAGGGGAAAAAAAGAATGGATTTCTTGTAAACAAGAACAGAATTATCTGAGTTATCTCACTGACAAATGACATCTGCTGTCTTACATGTAAAACATAGATCCTCTTGAGGATTTTGAAATGAGTTTTAGCTCCTATGCTATTAGAGGTCTTTAATTCTTGTGGCAAGATATCTATATAACAAACTACTTTGGCAAACACAGATGAATCATTAGCTGAATTTTCACAACCTTTTATGTAGACTATGCTTACAATGTCAATGCAGATAACCTGTTGGAGAAGGGGTTATTATGTTTTAATGGACAGCCCATAAAGTAGGCATGCATCCCTCAGAATTTCCACTACAACTATTCAGTTCAATTCTGTATTTATTCTACAAAATATTCTTGTATAATACGTGGATTAACACGGATGGGTTTCAATAATGACAGCAAATTCAACAGTGAGCTTCACTATTTTGCAAAACTCTTGCACATTAACCTGGATAGATATTTGAGAGTTTTCACATGGACTTAAAATGTTTAATAAGACTTGCTGTTTTAAAAGTCAAGAACAAACCAGCCAGATATCAGAAGATCATACCCTCACCAGAAGAAAACACACAAAATTACACACACACACACACACACACACACACACACACACACACACACATATATATGACAGCAGCATTCATGAGGAAACGATAATCAATGCATAAATATTCTGAGCTAAATCAGTGGTTCCAGGAAGCAAAAGTAAACTTCAAATACATAGAAGAAAATTATCAGATAAAACAAAAGTATTAATTTAAAACTATAAAATCTTAAAACACCTAGTATATATGCCCAGTAGTAAACTACAGATAATAGGGGGAAACTGTAAAATACCAACAATAATAATTATTCAATTAAAAATTGATGAATATACTTAAAATATAGAAATTGGTTTCATCAATTTGGCTAGATTTGACCATGGAAGGTAAAGGACAATGTGCTGCATAGCTAATGCTGTGAGCTTAATTACACTTTACCCAGTTCCCCAGCTTCCATAACCCACTGTGATGTCGTCTATGAAATAAAAGGACACTTACACAGTAGGAGGCAATTCTAAGTGACACTGAGCTTAGGAAAAATTGCAGATTTTTACAACAGACTTCGTCATGTTTTGTTCCAGAGAGAAAGAGGATTTCTGTTTCCCAGAGCTATTGGTTATACTCTGTGAAAAAAATAAAATAACTCAAGACGAAAGAATTGTGTACCTCTGTTACTCAACACACAGTAGCACAAGAGATCAATAGAGAATAGTTCTCTAAAATATAAGAAGTTAAAGGATGCAAATACCTAACAACAACAAAAGTCTCACTGGAGGTTAGAAAAGCAATTGCAAAATTAAAGTAGTCTTGGGATGTTTTCATCTCCCTGGGAACCATGTCTCCTTTACCAGGACCATATTTTACCAGGGTGCAGACTTAGCTCTGATGGGTAAAGCATGTTTATTCTTCTAAGTCTTTAAATGTCTCTCAGCACAAACAGAACAAAAACAACCATTAAACCCCAAGTCTTTCAGTAAATTCATATATGTACATATTCAGTGCTATTTTGTTGTTTTCTGATTACATATTTTTCTTAATTATCTAAGCTACCAATATTTGAGTGAAATACACAATCAAAAGTTTAAAGTGAACTGCAAGGAGAAAATAGATTAGTGACATGCTCATAATTTAAAGATTATGGATTTCACATTTGAAGGTAGTGCTGATGCCCTAGCATTGTTTTCCACTGATCTTCTGATAATATGAGCAATGATTCTTGCTGGTGTCTAGTTCTCACAAGAATGAATTGGGTTTCTACATCAAATTCCAGCTACAGAACCAGCAGATTCTGCACTGAGATTAGTATATGAGCTGGGAAACTTACTGTAACAACAATCTCTTACCCATTCCTGGGAACATTTCTGAAGACAAGGGATTGTCTCTCTTTTATCTCAATTTGATTTTTATATTTAAAACAATTGTTTTTGTAAAATGTATTATGAAAATGGATTTCTCTCTATCACCTCTTCCTATATCTTCCCATCTCCCCAACTTTTCAACTCCACATATTTATTCTTTCTTTCTTAGGAAAACAAATAAGCAACTAAAACAGTCAAACAAATAAGAATAAAACCAAATGAACAAATGAACCAATATAAATTAAAAATAAAAAGAAACAAAGAAAGAGCAAGAGAAAAGTGCACACATGCATATAATTACAGGACTAAGTACATACACACAGACAGACAGACACAATTCCGGGCGGAAAAACACACAGAAGTACACACACAAAGACACACACACACACACACACACACAGAGTTAGAGGTATAAACACATATACAAAGCAAAACAGAAGAACACAAAACTGGAAACCATAATGTACAAGAAAAAATTCAGAAAGCTAAAAAGATGCTAAATCATACTGCCACAGTCCCTGTTGGTTCATATGCCTGTCACTTTCTTTTTTTAGCTTTTTATTGATTCTTTAAGGATTTCACATGATACATCCTTATTCCATTCATCTCCCCATCCTTTTGCATCTGCCCTTTCTCTGCCTCTGTAACCCCCTCACCAAAATAAATAAATAAAATTTAAAAGAAAAAAATTCATTGTGGAAGCCGCCACAGTGTGACACAGTGAGTCACATAGTATATCCTTTAGTGCTGCAGTTGGTGAGAGGCAGGGCCAGTTCTCTCACTCTCCAGCTCCTGAGGCCAGCTCTCCCACCTGCCACAGATGGTAAAGGGTGAGGTGCAAGACACAGAGTGTGTATGTGGGGAGAATCTCTTCCCTGACCACACTCACACTGCCACAGAACAGATGAGTAGTGGGGCTACTCTAGGGACTGGCTCACCAGTGCCCCAGCCAGTAGAATCAACTGAACTGTGCTGACCAGACAGGTAAGGCCTGTTGTGTTGAGTGAGTACTGCAGCCAGTGATGGGCAGGGCAGCTTCCTGCTCTCCCACCCTTCACAGGTGGCAAGGGGTGGGGGAGGGGGAGGGCATCTCTCTTTAGTCCATACCACTTTATGGCAGAAGAGAGGCAGGGTAAGATCTCCCACAGCCAGTTCACCCACAATCCCATCAACAGGGTTAGGTCTACTGTGCTGCCCAGTCAAGGTGCAGGGCCGGCTCTCTGGAGTGCTACAGTTGGTAAGGGGCAGGAGTAGCTCCCCCTCCAGCCACAGATGGCAAGGGGCAGTTGGGGGGAGAGCATCTGTCCCTCAGCCAAAGCACCACCTGGCACACTAGAGAGGCCTGCTCTCCCATGCTCATGCCCTCAGGGCCCACCTGACTGCTCCAGCCAACAGGGTCAGTTCTACTGTGTAGCCCAGGTGAGGTACAACACCTGCTCTCTAGAATACTCCAGCCAGTGAGGGGAAGGACCAGTTCTCCTGCCCTTTTGATCTTTGGGCCAACTTTCCTGCCTGCACCGGATGACAAGAGCTGAGGGGAGAAGGGCCAGGGGAGCCACCTCTTCCTAGCCTATGCTACCACATGACAGACAAATAGTGGGGCCAATTCTATGCTCACATTCTCCGGGTAAGTTGCAAGGCCTGCTCCCTAGAGTGCTGCTGCCAGGGAGGGGCGGGGCCAGCTCTGTGCTGCCCTATCCTCTCAGACTTTGGTGGTAGCAGGAACCATGGACATCAATCAACACAGACCATGGCTACAGCAGGGTAATGGACGCCTTGGCAGCAGCCCAGGCTTCCATGTTACCATGGCCCAGGGCGGAATGCAGGCCACCAACTTCAACCCCCTCCTCACCACCTTCACTGCTTCAGATTAGACTCTCTCCACAGTACATGAACCACTCTGCCTCTCTCTCCCATACTCCACCATATATTTGCTCATCAGAATGGTGCCCAACTGCCCTGTGCTGAGAAGTGTCAGGCAAGTCCATGTGCTCTCCTCCCGACATGGAGCAGTCAGCCCCTGTTGGGCATGTGGGCCTTCTTGTCCCCCGTGGTCCTTATTGTGTATCAATTCTTGTTGAGCCTGGAAGGTCCTGTGTCTTTGATATTATTTATCCCTTCTGGCTCTTACAATTTTTCTCCCTCCTCTTCTGCATAGTTCCCTCTTCTTGTGTGGAGGGATTTGATGAACAAATTCCATTTAAACCTGAGAATTTCAAGGTCTCTAACTCTGTGTACACTGTCTAGTTGGTCTCTGTATTAGTTCCTATTCACTGCAGGGAGAAGCTTCTCTGGTGATGGCCGAGTGAGAAATTGATATATGGGTATAACAGAAGGTAGTTAGGAGTCATTTAATTGTTACATTCCATTAGCCGGCCAATAGCACTTGGTTTTTCCCTGGGTCCATGGTCTATTTAGTCTCAGTTTCTTTTGACGAATCAGAGTTTGGCACAGGTTCCATCAAATAATGGCCCTTAAATCCAGCCAGGTAGTACCTGGATTGATTAATTCCACAATGATTATGCTGCCACTGTACCACCTTATCATGTAAACAGGTCACCATTATAGATCACTAGTTTATAATAGTCTTAGTTTTCACTTTCTCCTCTGGTAGTAGGCAGAATACTTTTCAGTATAATGAGCAGTAGTCAGCAAGAGTGAAGGCTTTAGTTAGACACCACCTTGATTTCTCTGTGTTCAATGTGAAATGTAAGCACTCTCTTCAGCAGTTTGTGGAGAGCAACCAATAACCTTGGCAGTAGACTCTGTCATTTGGGGATTCCATTTGGCCCCTTTTGACAGCAACTTTATTAGAGGAAACCCATGCCTTCATTGGAGGTTTCACTTGGAGAGGAGAAATGTCTACTCCAGCATCTATTTAGATTTCTTTCACAGACAGACCATTTCCTATTGCCTGCAAGATATAGGACTCAAAGATACTTCTCCAGCATCATATTTGCCTGTAGGCTGTCATGTCCCACCATGATGACATTGGACTGAAACTCTGAGCTTTAAGAGAACCACCACAACTAAATGTTTTCCTTTTTATGAGTTACTGTTATCCTGTTGTCTCTTTATACCAATAGAAATCCTAACTAAGACAGAAGTTGATACCAGGGACAGGGGTATGGCTATGATAGGCCAGACCATGTTTTTGTTTGAAGGACTCCTGGAACTTGGGACTGTGGATTAGAAAAGCAATTGAATGCTTTAAATGCTGCTTATAGGGCTATACTCATAAGAGCATGGAAGACAGTAATGCTTAGGGTGATTTGAACTCAAGAGATTTCAGAGGAGAAGAATATTAATTAGTATTTGGCCTAGAGATCTTTCTAGTGGTATTTTGGTTAAAAATGTGGCTGCTTTGTGCCTTTGTCCAAAGAGTCTGCCTGAGGCTAAAGTGAAGGATTTTTGGATTAATTCCATTAGCAGAGGAAATATAAAAAGAGACTAGTATAGACTGTGTCATTTGTTATGAATGGTAACTCTAATAAAGATCTACAATGAAAAGTTGCAAGCTGAGCAAGAAAAAAAAAAAAGGAAGATGTAGGACAATTTAAGGAGAAAATGAGCACCAGGAAGTGGAATGAAAAGTCCTATGTTCAAGGACATAGACAGATAAGGAAATGGAATAAAGGAAGTGGTAACCTCAGAGAAAGATCCTACCCATTAAGGTTTCCATCTTGTGAAAAGAAATTAAAGAAAGGCTTAGAGACAGTGTGTAGTGGTACATGATTTTAATTCCAGCACTTGGAAGGCAGAGGCTGGCGGATCTCTGAGTTTGAGACCAGCTTGTCTATAGAGCAAGTTCTAGGACAACTAAACTTACACAGTGAAGGTAAGCATCAAAACCGGAAAGCTGGTGAAGATGTAATTGAGGGGATCATGTTCCAGCCCCAGCAAGCAGTAGAACTTGGTAGCTTTGGCCGCATGGTACTGGCTTTAGAAATAAGGATAAAAGCACCAATACAAGAAATTCTTGCTTGATTTCAGTCAGAAGGATTGTGGTGACTGAAGAAATGTAAAGGAAATATGAACATGCTCCTGGCTCTCAAGACAGAGGATGAAGCCATGAGCCAAGGAATGTTAGGCAGCTCCTACAAGAAGGGGGAAGGGGACCGAATCTTCCCTGGAACATCTAAAAAGGAAGGAAGCCTGACATGGACTGAGTGTGAAACCTGCACCAGGATTGGACCTACAGAATCTCCATCTTGTTTTAAGTAGTTAATTTTTAACATTTTTTAATAGAAACAGTAGAAGACTGCAAAGTAAGTTGGTGACCTTGTCTATGAGCACTTTGTTAGGCATGTAGGAAATAAATCAAAGGTGTCTAAGGAAAAAAAAAAAGAATTAAGGATAAAAGAAAGGGATTATGGGATTCATCTTTGTGACTAACAAAAGCTGCTGAGGCCAGGCATGTGTCAGAGGTATCCCTGAATGGAGGCCTAGATAAGCCTTGGTATGAAGCTGCATTACATTACAGACCCCAATATATTGGTGGTGCCAGGAGCTGTAGGATATCTGCCAAGGAAAGCTGCTAATATGGAGTGGAACCAGCCCATGAAAAAGAACTTGGAGTTGGAGAGCATTTTGACATCAGAAATGGAGATTCAGAGTTTAGAGTTTTCCTAGCTGGTTTTCAGTCTTGCTTTGGTCCAGTATTTCTTCACTATGTTTTGGAATGGTAATGTATATCCTGTGCCATTACATGTAGGAAGTATGTGATTTTTCTTAAATTTTGATTTATAGTTAAGAGATTGCATGAATCTCAGAAGAGACTTCCTGCTGCCTGTAAAATGTAGGACTCTCAGCTACTTCTCCAGCACCACATCTGCCTACAGGCTGCCATGTCCCATGATGGTACTGGACTAAATCTCTGAATTATAAGCAAGCCACCCCAATTAAATGTTTTCCTTTATACAAGTTACTGTGGTCATTGTGTCTCTTCATAGCAATAGAAACCCCAACTAACACAATGAGCAACTAACATAATATCTATCATGTATAAAACTATAATTTTAACAATTATAACCTTTATCAACATAATCGTCCTCATCATCACCACGACAATTCCATCCACTAAAAGAATTTTTACATTTTCTTTCTAAGTAAATCAGCTTTATCAGTATACACTCTTTGTTCTGTTCCTTAAGATTATTTCTAATACAAGCTTCTATTTTGGAAACCATGTAAGTCAGTATTTATTATTACAGATATACTAAATTATGCTGGGAAAGAAAAATTAAGTTAGGAATGCTGCTATCTATGACATATTGCTATTAAAGAAAATAATGGAACGTGTTCATTAGATTATTCCTGCATTCAATCTCACTTTTCATTTTTGATTACTGATTGTTATCAGAAAAAAATCTAACCATATTGTTCATTTATAAAGATGATCTATGATGTCAAAATAGTCTACCAGCTGTTATTTCCATCTATAAAATTTGCACAAATTTATCAAGTGGGAATTTGAGTAATTAAGAAACAAGAATCAACATCCTCATCAGAATCAATGCTCTACAGATGTTTTCATGTATTAATTTTTACTATAATATTTTATAAGTTTTAGTATATCATTTATTTTTGTTTTAACCTTTAAAGAATTACTGTGAAGTCTTTAGTATTATTTCTTAAATAACTGTGTTATTCAAATTTAAAGACTAATTGAATTCATAATGATAGCAATTACCCACATGTCCAAATTTCCCAGGACAGATAGCCAGTATTTCCAGATAATACTCTAGTATGCTGTAATTTTTTTTTTAGGAAAAAGTACAGATATATTTTCAAAATCTGGGATTAACATCTAAATAATTCCATTAAAAACACTTTCCAAAAAAGTTTGAGTTCTATTCTTTCAGTGATGTTGATCTTCATATTTATTTCTATAGTTTAAGCATATATATGTATTTTATTTATAAGGTTTAAAATATATACATTAAGCACAATACTTTACAAAATCTCAGAATCTATTTTGTTAAACTCTGAATACTATTTTTATTCAGTATATAAAATTTGGCTCAGTATTATCATCAGAATGTGGTAAATATTTTAACCTGAAAGCTGGCCATCTGAGTCTGAATTTATAAAGAAAAATACAAAACACACACACACACACACACACACACACACACACACACACACACACACAACCAACAACAACAACAAATGTGAGACGCCTCCATGGATGAAAGAAGAGATTGTTTTAGGAGATTTTTCAAAGAAAAAAAAATCTATACCCAAAATGATTCTCCAAAACTCAAACTCAAGGCAGTATCTTCATTTATTAGGAATTTTCTGACATGTTGTTCTTCCCGGATCCTAGAAGAAATGCTTTCAGACTTTTGCACTCATATAGAAATCAGAGGTGTTTCCTCTTATCTTGTTTCCCTTGACAGTTGTTCTATAAGATATAAGCTAAGCCTTACTGCCATAAAATATATAGGTGTAGAACATATCAGGGACTGTTGGTCTGAAGTTTAGCAGAGGTAAAAGGAACTCCTGTAATCTCTAGAGAGACCTTCAGACAGGAAGATACCACACTCTGTTTCTACTGTTAAAACATAAAGTACTGTGGATGCTGATTTCCCTCTATTGATCAGCCATTTTGTAAAACTGGGTTGCAACTCAATAAGTGTGATGTGTTCAGTTTCTTATTTTTTCTGTTCTTTTCTCAAGGCATTTCATTTACATGCAACATTTTTATTTCTTACAGTCACACTGTGACCTAAGTAGCTCTAGCATGAAACAGACTGTCTTTCATAAATAATACCTTAGTTACCAAATGAAATTGGGGGAAATTTTTTATTGGACTACATTAAGGCAAACAGCACAATTGATTGAACATGGTTAAACTACCTATACCCATTTGTATTCATAGATCTTTTTTTAAATCTCTGTGTCATTTGTTAGGCTACTAATCTTATAATCTGTGGGATAAAAATTTTTGATATGTAGATCATGTATATACTGTGAAATATATGTAAAGTATGTGTTATACACATATGCCATATTTTATACATATATTATATATTATATATACATATAATATACATTGTTTACTATATATATGTATATACTCAACACCATGGAAAATTGTATTTAGTCATTCAATTTTATTTTTCATATATTTATTATTTCTAAGTGCAAGTAAAATTGTGTATCTAACCCTATTCTATCTGTTCTTCCCAAATTACCTGTAACAAATATATCAGGCACAGATAGAAACATTGTTAAGTATCAAATATTGGTAAGAGAGTTGCAACTGAGATTCAAGTATGCTGATAGTAATGTAAAATGCTAAAAGTCATTTTGGAAAAGGGTCCACAAATTTATGATACACTAAAACATGTACTAATAAAATGATCTGATCATTATTATTCTAGATATTCATTCAATAGCACACATCTGTTCAGATTTATACATGAATATCCAAAACAGCTTCACTTGCAGTAGCTTAGATCTGGAACCAATTAAATTGTCACACAACTTATATTAGTCCTTTAAAATAAAGCTTGTAAATCATTATTCACAGTCTTGGTGAGTTTTGGTTAGTATAAGAAATAAAATAGTTTAAGTATCTAACATTGAATATGCCTCTATTCCTGGAAATTCTGGAACTCAACACTGAGAGCCTGGAAGCTCTGTGGTCTGAAAAATGGCAACTTCCTTGTATACAGGCAGCCATCCAAGGGTTGTCATAACATAAAGAGAGCAGAAGGAGAAGCTGCTCTGCTCCTTAAAATGTTTAATCTTATTCACAAGATGATTACCTTGTGAAGATACAGCCAAAAATGTAACAGCCCACACCATCATATCAGTAAGAGTTTGGGGAAGACACATCCATTCTCTTCTGTAGTGTATAAAAGAGAAATGACCTAGATAGGCTTATGTATTTGAATAGTTGTTCTTCGGATAGAGACTATGTCAAGAAATAGTATGCAACCCTTAAAATTCGGAGCCTTGCTGCAGGAACTATATCACAGTGTGTGTGCTTTGAGGCCAAATAGCCTGGTCTCACTTCCTATTTTTCCACTCCCATCCAGAACCCCCCTTCCGTTGTGTGGATGAAACATGGTCACTGTGCTTTAAGATTGCTGGACTGCCCCATGCTTGTGTGCACGTCTTCCATGCATGATAGACTCTGTCCCTCTGAAACTGTAGAACAAGATGAAATCTCTCTTGTAAGTTGCTTTTTGTCATGGTATTTTAGCACAGCTACAGCAAGGTAGCTAATACATTTCTATCACCATTTCTAACTCAGTTCATGCTCGGGCACTACCCATTTCCAACTATACTATCCATGTCTTCAGATGTGTTCAGTCTTGCCCTTAGTCTTATTTTTCCTACCCCAAGATTCTTCCTTCATAAGAAGCATCTACCATTTTTTCTCTGATCATATTTATGTAATCCCTTTTGCAATATATTTTTCAAATTGGCTAAATAATTTGAGTTTATATTAATAAATACAATAATTAATAGGAAAATACAAACATTTGACATTTCTTTTGAGTGGAACTTTATAAAGAAATCTTTATAAAATTTGTAATTACCAGTCAGTGGAATCATATAAATCCATGCTAAAACTTGTGAGGGATGGTGAAGATCAATATAGAAATTATGTATTTCATAAATAAATGAGGACAAAGACATAGATGTTGAATCAAGAAGAATATTTCAAATTTAATTTAAATAGACATGTTTTAGAAAAATGTGACTTTTGCACTGTGATCAAACAGTCCTACTGGTGCAGTTCCATTACTAGACAGATTTGCCTGTCTGACCACTGGCACCCAGTATGACTAGACGGCAGGGTTGCTGTGAAGGAGCAGAGACCAACACTGTGATAGCTGCAAGACAGGAAAGCAAATGCCAGTGAACCTTTCCTTTGGCAGAGAGATATGAAAGAGAAAGGTTATAGAACCTAGCATGCATGACTCTTCCTGGGTTATCTGTCAAATTAGTCCTTCTCCCAGGGGACCACTTATGAGGATGGAGAGATTATCAGTAAGTATTGCTCCCATATGTCACTTCAGTGAGAATTAAAAAAGATATTTCTTCTCCTATATGGAAATATAAAATATGAAGTAATAAATTTCCTGCCTTAACAGAGAAGTAGTTGACATCCAGTACCAAATTAGGGCAGCATTCCTATGGGAAATAAACCAGCAGAGAGAAAAGGTTAGCAGAAACATTTAGCAATAACACAGGTTCCTTGTGACAGAGATAGAATTCAGACTGCAGAATACATTTTATTTTATTTTATTTTATTAATTTTAGCAGAAATCTGCAACAGCTATATTTCCTACAATAGAACTAATATCTAAAATGTATAAAAAATAGATATACATAAAACATATAAAGAAAATAGTAGCTTAAATAAGTGGTTGTTATTCATCAGTTCTTGATGATGTCACTACCATGTGCTCCTGATACAACATGGCATCTTTATGCCATGTTTCCTAATCACTAAAATGATCCCATTTTTTGAATGAACGAGTCAACTTGGCTGGAGGTACTCCTTACAGGGGTTGATGTAGGCCCTATTGACAGTCCATTAAATTATCAGTAGGTCAAAATTGAAGGAATAAAAATTAGAAATTTTTAAATAAAAAAATATAACAGCTACTTAGAAAAGGATTTCATATTTTGTTTAACCCAGAAGTTTTAATCCTAGATGATAAACTCTCAAACTTATATAAAAGATATATGTATAGTTCTTTTATTATGGTATTGTTTTTAGTGCCAAAGGAGTTGGGAAAAAAAAAACTTTAAATTTGTTTCAATAAATCATTAAACTCTGATATAATTGTATAATAATAGTCTATACAATAATTTTAAAACATGAATAGTATGTATAAATGTCAAAACAGATACTTGTCAAACAGTGTGGAATAAAACTAAAAAGTATGAAGGAATCTTTACACAATGAAAGTAATTATGTAAGTGTTATAAACATACAGTGTACTACTATATATATTTAGTGCATGAAAGTAGTAAATTAAATATATAAATGTACAGATAGAAAATAAACAATTTTAAACTCAAGCAAGAAAGAAAATTAGGATACATACTATGTAGTTAATTATTTATGTATTTTACTAAAATATTATAAGGTAAAAGTTACATGAAAACAAAAGGTTAGGTGTTAGGAACATAAAATCCAGGACATATTAAAAAATAATACATCCTTATATAATTCCAAGAAATATTATTTCCCTGAAGGACAGTGTATCTTGCAAAAATCTAAAGAACGAAATTTCAAAAACGGTATGCTATTTTATATTTGTATTTTTGGAAGTATAATAGTTTCAAAGTATGATGATTCTGAATATCACATAGCTTTCTGTTTATGGATTATCACACTGCCAGTGCCACAAACACAGTGACTATAAATTTTCAGGTTCTCCTGCTCCAGATTCCCCTAAACTCACATATACAGAAGACTGAAATAATTTCTATGCTTTCACTTGAAGCATGTGGTTTTTAAATTTTTATATTTTATATTCCTCTTAAGCAATTTACATGACTCAATTGCATTTTAGTTAATAAAAATATATCCACCATACTAGTGTCCTGCCTCATATGCTATCCTAGTTATTTTCATATTTCTATGAAATTGTGCATGTGCACATACATATGTTTATTTAAATTTAAATATGTTAAAGTTATATAAGATCATTTCTATGAAGTTAGTTAGAAATAAGTCATGTTTTACTCTTGTGTATAGCAAATAAGGGCGATTTAGAAAAATGGAATCTACACACAATATTATATAATTTAAAAGTTCATATTGAGATAATATCTCATGCATATTAGCTAAGGACACTGAAATTGCCTGATACATATTTCAAAACTGTTTGTTGTGTTTCAGGTATAGCTTTTAGCATTTTATAAATGTTATATCATTTAACCTAATACAATACTAGGGGGCAGGTTCTAAGGTTTTCCTTTTTTTTCTTTAGAAGGCACTCTGTGAGATAGGAAAAGAGAAATGTAAACACCCAGCCAATCTCTTTGATCTGCAGTGATGTCCTGCGGAGAAACATGCTAGGACAATGGCGACACAGGATTTTTAATTATGTTCAATGAACCAACGCCTGATGGGACTCATGAAAGAAGGCAGTGTCAAGAATTTTCTATCACAATGGTGACTTCAACTATGGTTCTCCAACAATCAAGGACATCTTATTGAGTTAAATCATATTTAAAATCAAAAAGGAAATAAACAACAACAAAATAAAACAACAACAAAAGAGAGGAGAGGGAGGAGAAAGCTCTAAACCAGGGGTAGAAGGCGTTATATTTATTTCTCCACAAATTCATGAAAGACCCACCTTCATTACTGGCCATATATAATTTGTGCTTTATTAATTGTGTTTCATGAATTACTGAAGCTGTGAAAATTTAATTCTATGGTGGCCCTTGTGATTTATATCTAAACATTTCTTCTAACAGGTATGCCTCTTTGGAAAATGAAAAAAAAAGTTACAACTAGAGACCAATTGTAGTGGGCCATTGAATAACTTGTTTCAACCTGTTAACTTTAATAAATACAATGCCCGCAATAGTCCACATGTATTTAAACATGCCCACACACATTGACAAGAAGGCCAGCAAAGTTATCAAATCTCGTCAGCTAAATTTCAGTTTGAAAACAAATCATAGAGTTTAATAATCTAAATATCACATACTGGATGACACAGTCAGGGCTCATCTTATGTGTTGAATAGACCTCTTGTGAGTGGTAAGATGATGGACAACATTTTAACGCTCCTAGACCATATTCCAATATCTACAAAAGGAACCTGCCTCTTAGTATTGTCATTAGGTTAAACAAGATAATATTTTTAAAATGCTAAAAACTGTACCTGAAAAATGGAAAGAAAAATATATTCAATATAATGATGAAATAGCTTTGTTTAATGTACAGAGACACAAAATAAAAGCAATCTATGACATCTATGAAAATATTTTCATTAATTCTTTGATAATTTTATGCATGTACATAATACATTCTGCTCACTCTCATTCCCTACCCTCTTATCCTCAATCCATCCATCACCCTTGCACCAGAAAACCCTCATCACACTTTTAATATTGATTTGCTTTGTTAGCTTTATGACATAATGGACTTAACCAGGGCTATCAAATTAAGCATGAGTTTGCCATTACCTAGAGCAGTGCTCAACCTTCCAAATGTTGTGGTGATCCTAACCATAAAATTGTCTTTATTTTATAACTTTAATTTTGCTACTATTATGAATTGTAATGTAAATATCTCCTCTGCGGATTATCTGGTATTTGACCATTGTGAAAGTGTCATTCAGTCCTCAATGGGTTATGACCCACAGGCTGAGAACCACTCGTCTAAAGGGCTGTGAATAATACATAAGTGCCTATATCATTCAAAACAATGTCATCTTCTCCCCTGATGGTCCTCATGTGACTTTAGCTTATTTATAACTGAATATTTAGGCCCTCAGTCTTATACAGATGCAAAGTAGAAAACTGTAGCTGTTGTGTCTTCATGGGTACCATGGCAATGGTATGGCTACAAACAGAGTTTCACAGTTTGATCTTCATCCTCTAGTTTTTATGCTGTTTCTGTCCTGTCTACTACCATGTTTCTGAGCTTTGGAATATTATTTAAGTACCATAGGTATATCATTTAAGGGTGAACAAAAAAATATTACTTGTTCTTGGAACATCATCCAGCCATGAGTCTGTAACAACCACCTTAAATTATTTTTTCCCCTTAGCCTAATGATCTTTCAGCCTTTGTCAGAGAAACTCCTTCTTACAGTAGATATCAGTTATGCAGAATGCAGAGACATTTAAATGGTCATAGTTCTGAGGATGAAATGAATTGAGTGTGTAGCCTTATATGAATCATACTTACTACCCCATCTAAGACTCATGGAACAGCACAGAGGAGGTGCTAGATAAGCAACGGTAAGGCTAGAGGAGGAAAAAATTGTTGTGAAATGCTGTTTTCTGTTCACATATTGGCCATTGCACTCACAAAATCCAAGAATCTTGGGTTACCAGCACAATATTGGGCATTTCAACATTCCATCATGGATCGGGGAGGAGGTGAGAGTTCTCATTTCACCTTGACAAATCTTTGACGTTTAATGGATACCAAGGATGAAGGTGTGAGTTTCTTCAGAAATGTTAACACTTGGTAATAATTGGTAATTACCAGAGTAAATAGATCCCATCAGTACATATACAAGGAACTCTAACAAAATCCACTGGGTGAAAGAGCAAAGAGAAGCCAAAAAACACAAGAAAGTAGCGAGAGGACTTTTGGGAAGCAAGGGCCCAGCATGAATTAGAGAGTAATGGATGTACGGATATATGCATTCGAAACACATTGTATGCGTATGTGATAGTATAAATGACACAATTTTTGTTTTAATTCCCAAACAGAAATTGCAGTGAGACATACCAAGTCTTTTGAAATGATTTGTGCTTACAATATATTCAAATATGAAAACAGCATAAAACCTGAATTTTCAATGGTCACTATACTTTAGCTAAACTGAGTAAATAAGAGTATGTTACAAGCCACTGACTTCTCTATATTCAGAATGCTTCTATGACAATGTTACTGGGGCAAAATGTAATTGAAAAGCGGGAGCAATGGATTGTTGAAGGGAATTGGCAGATTCATTAGAATGGAAGATACAATGTCTAGAGAGACCACAGTTCGTTATTGCCTTTCATATACAGCAATAAAAACATTAGTAGAAATTGAATACCAAACTAATTATATTTGTCAGAAAACAAATGTAAAAATTAACAAAAACAACATACACAGAGCAACAAAACAGTATAGCAGAGAGGAGGAGGAAGAAGAGATTGTCTGAGAACTTTTTCCCGTTTATTTACTTATTTATTTACTTTTTCCAAAAAGACACATTTTGTTCTTTAACAAATTTTATTTTGGGCTATTCTTAAACTATAACAGTCTAGTTTACTCTCAGCCTAGGAATTTTATTTACTTTTTTAGAAAGAGAAATGAAGTTTGGCTGAAAAATGTTTTATTATTGTATTGTATGCTTATTTTAGTCTCCAATATTAAATTGAAATAAATTTCAATGTCCAAAAAATTATGAATCCATGCTTTCATAAGCATGTCTGCCTTTGTATTCATGACAATTATTATTAATGCCACCTTCTGTAGATGGAAATTAATATCATTATCTTGCTGTCTTAAAGGCCTTTGATTACATTAACTCTCTTCTTCATGATCTGCCAAAGTCTCAGTCATACCTCTTTTTCTATATAGCACCTAGCAGTTTCAATTTTGAAGGCTTTTAAAGATTTTTTTCTTAGAATAATTTACAGTAATGTCACCTTTCAAGATCAGGAGAATTCTGCAAGTTGTTCTTGAAAATGACCAAAGATAATACTTGCTACCTTTAAGAAAATGTATTTGCTACTTTGAATGATCAACAGCTTAGATTTGATTTAGTAGCAAGTGATCAGTCCTGAAAACATCCACAAAGTAACATTGGCATTATATGAATTCAACAGGTTATATCTAGGAATATGTACAAATACATATATTCATGTAATAACAATAAAAAAGAGGTCATGGATTTGAAGAAGAGAGGGATATGTATAAGTGAGGGCTTGAACACATGAAAGAGAAGGGAGAAATACTGTAATTAAATTATAATGTCAGTAAATTAAAATAATTTAGATTTGAATTCTAAAATTGTCAAATTTTAATTTATGAAAATACTCAAAACAAACAAATTGAGTGGATAAGGCAGTTACAACTTAGGACTCTATCTTCTCTGGCTCCTATGTCTTAGAGATAGTTAATGAAATAAATATCATGGGAAAGCCAACTTAAATTGACTGTAATTATTGAGGAATACACACAAAAATGTGAGAGTTAAATAAGATTGATTTACGATGATGTAAAATAAATGTATACTTAAGTTTAAGGTAAATCAGGGTTGCAAATAACTTTGACTGAGGGTAGAGGGGGAAACAGCCCAACACTGGTACACTTGTAGTTAGTACTGACCTAGCTAATAAGGCTCTGTAAATATTTGACTTACAGACAGAATGCTAGAAATAACCTTTACCTTTTCCTTTCATGGAAACATCATAATATCGGCTATGGACTTTAACTATAAACTAATGTGTGAACTAACTGTGATTTATGTACAAATCTTAGAAGTTTAAATCCTAGATTTTGTTTATACATTTTTTTTATTCAAGAACAAATAACCTGTTGTATGGAAATATTTAATGCATTCAGGTTTTCTTAAAATCATTCTGTTACTTGAGCAAAATAAAACCATAATTAAAGGAAATGTTCCCTTTGATTAGAAAAGCAAGAATACTGTGGCAAGCTGCACTACTTTCAAATTTGAAGGATAGGTTGAGGCTGTCAGCAGGACTAGCCCTCTGGTTGACCTGTGGTGATGTAGTTGGTTATTGAAAAACACACAGTAGTGGATGCATGGTCAAATCAGGGATTGAAATGAGGAAAGTCCCTGTTGTCATTTTTATTTCTCCAGTGAAGTGAAGCTTCAGCTTTTGAAAAGTGGAGCACAGATCCTGGAAATTGAAATCCTTTCCTAAAGCTCAGGCAAGCTCAGAGCAATCAATGGCAATATCAGATTGAAGCTCAGGCCTGTTAATCAATGTGACTTAACCCTGATTTGGGGAAAAAATATTTGGAGGACAAGAATATCAACCATGTGCACTCCTGTGTGTTTCTGCTGAGAATAACAATTATTTCTTATCACTGATGATACAGAGGCTTCTAGAAGGAAAGACTTGCTGGAATAATTGCTGTCAGTGCAGGGGAGAGGGTGGGAGCTCAGAGCTCAGTGTGAGCCAATTCTGCGGCATCTAACATGCTGTTTAAAACCAGTAGGCCACACTACAGTTGTCATATAATCTTGACCCCTAATGCTGCATTGGCAGCTTACTTGTGGAATTTAAGTAGGCAATTTAACCAGTCACCTGCTGAAGTTATGAATTATAAGAATTCTAAAGTCTTTCACCTTTTATCAACTTTTTCTGAACGAAAGACCAAATCCTTAAGGGAATAGAATATAGTCCCTAAGAAACTTACGTTAAATGAAGTGGTTTGCACTTCAGGCATAGATGTGTCAAAACCTTGATTTCCATGACTGTACACATGGGGAAGGGAGCATGTGTCACTCTCGGCGCTCATTCCACCATTTAACATGGTTAATTTCAGTCATTTAAGGAAGTTGACTGAATTCATGCTATAGGTTTTATAAAATGCTATACACTCAAAATGTTAACGGTCTTAATCTGCCTTAGAAATGGAAGATATTTTCACAAAACCTGTTACTCTTTTGATAGAGGAGCATAGGTTTCTACCCCAAATTATTTTGTTTAGTAATCAAATATGAAAGGAATGAAAAACACCAACATATTCTACCAAGTCCTCTTTTTGAGTCCTTTCACTGAATTTTCATTATGATAATGAGAATAATGACTGGCAAATAAAATTGGTATTATTTATTATTAGTGAGGCAAATAGATACTGACCAGGTACCATATATAAACAGACAGAAAATTCTGTTATCTTTATGCCTGGATTTTAAAGTAAGAACATAAGTTTGCTGAAAACTTAGCTGCTTGATAGAACATAGTTTCATGCTGAGTGCTAAATAAACAACAGGTTTTACTACCATCATTACTACTATTATATTATCAAAATAATTGTCTTTAATTAAAACACTTCATGACTTTTTGAAGAATTCAGTTTTTCTCTTGTTCTGACAAATCCTCTAGCACTTTAATAATGAACGTAAATTTCCATTAAGTGGATTTGTGAAGAAAAATCCTTTCACTCTATGAACTTCTAGGAAATATTTACAAAAAAACTACATGCTATTGTATATGGAGTATTGTAGTGGGTAGCCATCCCAGCCTTGGCCTGGAAGTTCCAACCCCCACTGAGGCTTCAGTAATGGTCATGCCCACAAGGCAGGGCTGAGGGAGGAAGCTGAAGATCCAGGATTGAGAGGAGAGGTCTCTCTTGGTTCTAGGACCCTGGACACTGGAAGTAGACCAGAGTTCTCCAGAGAACACCTCCAGACTGCACCATACCTTGCCAGACCCTACAATCTATCCCTTCATTTGTAAGTTACCCCACAAAATAAACCTCCCTTTTAATTACGTGGAGTTGCCTTAATAATTTCACCAATAGAGTATGAATCAAAGATAAATGTGGAAATTACAGATAATTGCCCGTCCAGGGAAGAGAGGATGTAACTGATAGTTTGACAGCTTAAAAACTTTTATAGCATACATGTAATCATTCTTTCTGTATAAAACAAATGTTTCTGTATATGTGCATTAGTTAAGTGTAAAATGTTAGCCTAGACAATCAAGTCCATCAGAATGATAGTACATATTGAGTAAATGAACAGTACTCCTTGACTTCCTTCATGCCATAATTTCAGGACTCATAGAGGCCATAACAGAAGACAAAGACAATGGCTGAGCAAAGATGAAGAAAGGCATGACAGTTCCATATACTATGTGGAAATTTCCTGTTCACTGAACCTTCTGTTCTACCTAATTCTTTTCTATACAGTACAATTTCCATAATAGTTAGACTTTTGACTCGAAAGTACTAGATACCCTTACTCATAGAATCCCTTGAAGAGAGAAAAGAGAGATTTTTATGAGCAAGGGAATCAAGATCATGATGAAGAAACCTCCAGAGACAGTCAAACCAAACTAGTGGGAACTCATGAACTTTAGACCAACAGCTGTGGAACCTGCATGGGATTGAATAGCAAGATAGTTGTGTAGCTTGAACTGTTTAAGGGGCTCCCTGGCAGTAGGATCAGAATCCATTCCTGGAGCATGAGCGATCTCTTTGGAGTCCACTACCTGGAGTCCACACCTCACATAGCCTTGAGCCAGGGGAGGTGCTTGGACCTGCATCTATTAAATGTACCTACCCATGGGAGGCCTTACTTTCTTGTAGGAGGGAATGGGAGGATGGGTTGGGAGGGGGAGGCTAGAGGGGTGGGAGGATAGAAGAAGGGGGTCTGTTACTGTGAACGTTTTAAATTCATTTTACCTACCAATCACAGATCCCCCTCTTCCCTCTTCTGTCTATCTTCCTTCCTTCCTTCCTCCCTTCCTTCCTTCCTTCCTTCCTTCCTTCCTTTCTTTCTTTCTTTCTCTTCCTTTCTCTCTTTCTTTGTTTCTTGGTTTCCTTGAAGTGAGCAACCTACTCCAGCACATAATCTATCCATACTGTTTTTCCTCAAAAAGACTAAGAACAGTGGGATCAAGTGATCAATGGATGAGAGTCTTTAAAACTGTGAGCAAAAATTAACCTTTTCCACTGCTTTAAAAAAAAGTACTAGATAGCCATTGAAGTAAAAAGAAATTTGAGGAATACTTGTACTTAGAGCATAGCAAAAAGACAGATCCAAAATATCAGAATTGAAGGAAGACTTCCTTATTAATTCATTTTTATTAAATATTTAGAGTGCAGAGAGAAGTAAGTAGATAACATATGTGTGTACTAAAAGTTAGTATCAAAGACACTTAACACACAGCATCAAGAAGACATTACTTATTAGGAAATTAGAAATATCTAATACGTGTTTTTCTTTTCCTTTTCTTTTTCTTTTTTCTTTTTTTGAAGTACAGTTTCTCTCTTTAGCTATGGCTGTCCTGGAACTCACTTTTTAGACAAGGCTGGCCTCAAACTCAGAGATCTTTCTGCCTTGGACTCCCCAGTACTGGAATTAAAGCTGTGTGTCACTATACCTGGCTCCAGTTAAAGTATAGTTTCATTTTATATATATATATTTTTTTCTTTTTTTTACTGTAATTACATCATTTACTTCTCTTCCCTCCACACACTCTCTTTTCTTACTCAGCTCCCTCTTAAATTAATGCCCTCTTTTTCTTTAATAATTGGTTTTCCCACATATATACATAAGCACAAACTCACTCATATGTATGTATACATACATACACATATATGCATACACATATATGCAGTCTACTGAGTCTATTTAGCACTGCTCCTGATTACATATTTTATGACTGACTACTTGTCTGTAGCTTTTACTCTAGGGATATGACTTTGTGAAGTTTTCTACATCCATGATAAGGGTCACCTGGTGTTGTCATTGTGAAGTTTTGTTTAGAAAACCATATTGCTGAGATTCCATGGGTGCAGCTTACCTGTCATATTTAGAAACATAATTTTAAATAAGACATGCTAATACAATCATTCTGACCTCTCTCTTGTGTTTTCCTGTGCCTTAGGAGTAGGCCATCTACTAAACTGTATCAACAGCTGTCTAATTAGACTTAAGGCCTACTCACCAGGGGAAATATAGGCCTGGTCCTATAAACATAGCTAGATATCCATGGCTGATGAGGCCATCTAATCTAGAATAGAAGAGCACCTACAATGTCACATTCTTATTCCCAAACCAGTATAGTCTCTAAGAGCATTCTTTACTCTCCTCCCTATACCCACAGATATGCGTGGTCCTAACCCGATATCAAACATCTTTAATTTTACAGCAGATGGATATCATTAAAGAAAGTCACAACTGGTCAAGATATAGAGTATAATCAAACATGGAAGTATCTAAGTTTGAGATCCACTAAGTTCAGCACTTGAATGACTTGAAAGTTTTGGTTCAAAACCTTGTTCTTTCATTTGTATTCTGCATATATTTTTTATATTTCCCAAGTTCAATATATTGGGGAAGACCTCTAGAGACATATTGAACAGATTAGTGAGTTGAACATCTCTCATTATCATGATGATAGTTAATAAAGTTCACCATTCCCTTATAGGGTAAGGTATTTAGTAATTTTGCAAGCATTTATAATCATGCTGGGAGAGATTATTCCTATATCTACATTATAGTTTATGTACTTTAAATCATGTTAAATTTTGTCAAAGGTTATTATTTAATTTAGCCTTTCAAATAGTTTTGTATGGAAGTCATTATATGTTACTGATTTTCTATTGTAAATTAAATTCTGAATTCTTTGGATGTCGTAGTTGGTTATAAGGTTTTGTTTGTCTGTTTTTCATTTTATATATCACCAAATCAATTTGTAAATATTTTATATAATTGTTGCCACTATGTTACATTTATTGACAATAGTTTTCTGTCATGAGACAGACAGCTGTACCTATAGACTAATAAAATATACTTTAGAAAAATATGCTTATTTTAAAGGAAACCATCAAATAAACCTGTTTCTTGACCTTAACTATTTAAAAACATGACTTATTTGAAAAACACAATTATAACTCCATTTTTTAAAAAATATATTTGATTAAACTACAATTATTTAACTTCCCCATTCCTCCAGTCTGTCCAATTATCCTCACTCAAACCAATGCCACCCTCTGTAGACAGAGGATTCATCCCAGAAACCACTTCCAAATTACCACAAAGAGGCTTATATTAATGGTAAATGCTTGGCCAATAGCTCAGGCTTATTACTAACTAGCTCTTATATTTTAAGTTAACCCATTCCTTATTTACACTGTACCATGTGGCAGTACCTTTATTAGCATGGCAGGTTCATCTCCTGTCCCTTGGCATCTGGCTGGTGACTCCTATGACTCCATCTTCCTCTCAGCATTCTCAGCTTGGCTTTCAAACTTAACTACCTGCCTGGCTACCAGCCTGTCAGCTTTTAAGTAAGCGATGAGAATAATATACATTCATAGTGTACCGAAGAATTATTCCACAGCAACCATCATGCTCTCAAGGTGAAAGCCTTTTTCTTTGACTATTATTGTCACATTTTTGTATATATGTACATATATGCATACACACACACACACACACACACACACACACACACACACACACACATATATATATATACATACATACACATCACCTGCTAAGTCCATTTTTGTTGGTGGTGTATACATGGTTTCAAGGCTAACCATTCCATTTTTGACTACCTTTAATGGGCTCATTACAAAGAGAGGGTAATCCAGTGTCATTGCTTGTCAGTAGTTCTTTGTCTAGGTGTGGGATCCCTTGATATTTCACACTTGTGTCATCTTGTCTATGGATAGTGCTGTTGTTCTTGCAGCCATTTCTAGGACAGAGTGTTTCACAAAATACTTTCTGGTACTCTGGTTCTTACAATCTTTGTCTGTTCTTCTGTCATGTTCCTTTAGCCATAGATGCAGGAGCTCTGTTATAGATATATCTGTAGGGACTTTGTTACCCATGATTTCTTATCTTTTCTTAGTGTCTGATTGTAATTTCCTATGATAATCTCTATTTGCCATAAAGAGAGGATTCCTTGATAAGAGGTGGTAGCTTCATTTATCTGTTGATATAAAGATTTAAAATGTAGCAAATAATTATTCTGATCAAGTAAAGAGGTAGCCGAAAATTCTTTTCCAAGATCTATGGCCTCACTAACCCAAAACGGCTACCTAATTTTTCAGTACTAGGCATGCTATACCTCCTGTTGAGTTGACTTTAAGTTTGATTAGAAAGCTGTTGTTTGTCACCCACATGTGAGTTGTACGTATTGAATCTTCATGCTGGTAATTACTGTGATTCACAGGTTTTGAAGCTGGGTAGGACTGCTTAATTGATTCCCTCATTGACAGCTTATACAGAATTTTCTGTAACCATGAAAGCTATTCTGTAGGGTAAAACCTTTATGGAAGACATTGTTATTAAAAATGGATAATACCAGTAATTTCTGTCATTTTTTAAATTATTTTTTTCATAAAATATATTCAGATTGCTATTTCCTTTCACATAACTCCTCTTAGATGTCCCCACCTCCCTGCCCACCCCACTCTTTGCTTTTGCTTTCTCTCTCTCTTTAGAAAACAAGTAGACAATCCAAAAGAAGTAGTGTTCTTCTGTATATTTTGTTTTCTGATCATTACATTGTAACACCATAAATATCTGCAAGTCTATATTCTTTGCTAAATGTTACTTTCATTTTTTCGGTTATTTCATTCCATTACTGCTTTGTGTTTTCAGATCCTCATGAAGGCTCTATTCCTATCTTCTTTAAGGTCCTTAAACATATCCACAATTGATATTTTGAAGTCTTTGTCTCGTGTTTATCTAAATTTCTTTATCTGGGCCTATTACAACAGGGGTTGCTGGCTCCTGGAGGAGACATGTTGTATTCGGTGTTCATGGTTGTGCTTTCGTATGAGGATATAGGCAAATGGAGTTCATGATTTAGTTACTGTTACACCAAAGTGGATGTAGTTAAGTGTGGCAATTGTGCAGTCTCTATTAATAGAGAGGTTTTCTGGGTTCTTCCAAGTATGGCAGCTGTATGTTCTTGGTAGAGATTGGTATTGTGGGTCCACATGGCATCCCAAAGGAATAGAGATAGACTAGAAGGAAAGCTCAGAAGAGACAGAGAAGAACTAGTGGGGCCCTGGATCCTAAACAAGAAGCTAAGTCCCAAGCGAATGAATATAGGCTTAGAGGAGCGGGTCCAGTCTCCATTTTTTAGTACATTCTTTTGATAAGGGAAAGATCCCTGAAGAATGAGATGTGGTCAGAATATACAGCCTAACATGAAGAGCACTAAGTTACTCATATAAAGCTTTTCCATACTAGAAAGAATGCCAAAGAATTAGGTCTTCATTTCATAGACAGCAGGCAATACAGCTGTGAAAATTGCCATCTTCTCTATAAGACAGATATTTCATTCTGAAAGGAAAATATATTTCTAAGAATGACAGTTACTATTCTTTTCCTTCCATGTGATATATTTTTCTCCAGTTGATTTTTAATAACTTTTCTGCTTCATGGTCTAGTCATTTTCTTTTTCTTGTAAGTTTCTTAGTACTGGACTGAATAGACACTGCCTTAAAATAAAATAAAAGATGGAAAAATGGAGTTTATGGTACTCCATTTCTAGATAACAAGCTCAAAGAATTAAAGACTTCTGATAGAGGGAGAATTAATTTTTTTCCCCAAGGATTATCCCCTTAAGCGCTTATTCAATTCCAAGTGGTCAGCACTAAAGACAAACATACAATTAACAATAAACAGACTCAGCAAGTTACATTTATAAATTCATTTGCAAATATATCTAATAATAATGATTAAAAACAGAAAGACATGAATTTAAGAAGAGGAATGAGAAGGTTTTGAAGAAGGTGGAGAGAAAGAAATAATTCAATAAAAATTAATTATTTTCAAAAGCCATTTCAGCTTCACTATCTCTGATATCTTCTGAGCTATACATATAGAAAAAGATACCAAAATATGCTGAATTGATTGTGCTTTATGCATCCTCCATGAATTTTTTCCAGTAAGCATATGCTTGTTATTGACAGAATAAAGTTCCTTCTTAGACACATCAGCATTTCATATAATATGTTTAATGTTGATACCCAAATAGTTGAGGACTATTTTGCCTTTGCTATATTAAATATTTTGCACAGCTATCTAATGCTAGAAAATACAATCTAAAATGTTTCAGTTTTTGAAAAAACTCACATGAAATTAATTCTTGCTTATATGATACTGAATTCATTCATGACTGAGAATGGATTTTAAATTACTTGTATAGAACTTGAAATCATTTGTCACTACAAATAACTCCATCTGGCAGGGATTCCTAACAACCACTTCACACCATGACTCTCAAGGAGTTGACTACTCCTCACTGTGACATTTCCTTTTATCTTAACTGGAAGCCTCAGGAGGTAGACAGTGTTCATAATTGAAAACATAATTGAAAACAAAATATCACCCAATGTCATTTGGAAAGTCAAAATTATGATTTGCACATTTATTGCACTGAAGTAAAATTAACCATGTACAGAAATATAGATGTCAAACTTAGCATTAGTATTTTAATAAGCTGTGAGCAAAGAATCAAGAAAAAAAGTGTTTAAAATTAATTTCCCTTTTCAACATGTTACTTGTATTATTTGTAAAAATGAAATACCTTATTTCAGAAAGTGATTCCATATTTTCTCCTGATTTCTATTTAGCATGGATAACCATTTTATTTGTATTTTCTAGTGTGCTTCTTGAAAACACAGACAATGAACAGCATAAAAATCTGCTACAGTTGACTAATATTTTCGTCTCTCACTAAATGCATGACCTTGAACAAGAATTCTGACATCTTGTATCTCGGGTTCCATATCAGAAAAACAGGAATAACTGTATTTACTACAGAATGACTATGAATATTAAACCATTCATATGTGTTTATTATTGATATAAAGACACATACTAAGTGGTCCTAGCCACCTTCAATGGAGTTCTTATTGCTAACACATCAGCGAGTGATATACTGTTAAATATCTTTTTTTTTTTTTTTTCTTTTCCTTTTAGACAAAGCCTTAGCTTGAAGCCAGGACTTGACTGTGATTTGAGATTTCCTCCCTCTGCCTTCTGAGCGCTAGGATCACATAGCTGTATCACCATGTTAGGCTCAGAATTGTTACCTTACTCTTCTTAGGTCACACCCATTCAGGTACTAAGTGCAGAAAGTGAGGGTGAGAGCAAGACTAGAGTACATTGTGAGGAAAAAGAAGCCAAAGGTGAAAGGTGGGACAGGGCTCAGGGCAGTGAACCTGATAGACTTGTCCCATGTCAGACAAAACTGTCCTCCCCTTCAACTTACCTTGCACCATCTCCAACCCATACCGCATTAGGAAGCTAGGACATGCAGGCAAAGTGGTTGTTCACAGCCCAGGGGTATTTTTAAGGTGGTTTCTGCAACAAATGCTTTCTTGAAATTACTTTAGGAATCACACCCTGTGGTTGTCACATCACACTCTTTGGTGTTTTAGATGATGGACATCTCAAATGCAATACTGAAAATTAATGGAGCAGTCTTTTGACTCACCTAACCTTTTATGGAAATCATAATCTACCACTTAAGCCTTTTGGCAATTATTTTAGTATTTTCTGATATTTGTGCATCTGATCTAATAATGGCATTACATTTGATTCCCATGTGTCACATTTCCATATTTTATCACTCTTTTGTCAGTACCATTTACTATCATTTGAACACATCAGCTAACATATAATTATTGTTTATCCATTCCTATCTTCTATCCATGAGAACTTTTTAAACCAAAATATCCTTTTTCATCCATTATATGCATAAAATATGTGTATACACACCCTTTACATAATGGTAATCATTATATCTGTATACTCCAAACATCTCTTTAAACCTAATTATTTTACACAGAAACATATATATCCAAATGTACATAAACATACATATACACAGACAGATAGATAGACAGAGAGCAAGAACAAGAAACAGAGAGGGGGGCTCTAAGAGACAAAAGTCAACTCAGACATAACAAGATACAATAAGACAAGACAAAAGCCCTCATACTAAGTGTGGACAAGGCCACCAAGTAGGAGGAAATTAGTCTTAAAAGATGGCAAAAGAGTCAGAGATATACCCACTACCACTGTTAGGAGTCTCACAAAATCACCAAGCTCACAGCCATAGCATTTAAAAGAGGACCTGTACAGACCCATGCAGGCCTTGTGCTTGCTCTTTCTGTCTCTATGAGGCCAGGGAAGCCCTGCTTAGTTGGTAAACTCCAGGTACAAAAGAATGGGCCTCCACAGGGCCCACTGAACCTCTACAGTGATCACAAGTACACTGTTCTCACAATTGAGAACCCAGAAGGCCTCCATCAGCAGTTCCATAATAAAATAGTGGGTAAGACAAACCTTAGTCAAAACCATGTCCCCTAAACAACGAAATTTGCCAGTTACTAAGATACCTGGAGAAGTTCTGGAACTGAGGTAAAGGACTAAAAAAACAAACACCTTCTATCCTTGATAGAGAGCCACATCATAATAAGTATTACACTGATCAATGAGAAAAACTTTGATCAAGCAAATGAATGTTAAATTTATTTTGTCTGATTACCATGAAAATCACACTTTTATATTCCCTAGCTTTGTCTATGGAAAATAAGTATTATGATGTCATTTAAAAATGAAAGTCTATAGATCTTGTATTTATCATTATTTATACTTTAATCAATGCTTTATTCTTGTATCACTCATTTATATCATACTTGACAGACAGTGAGTAAGTGCCAAAATTGGGACATATTATTACTGCTAATAACTGGGGAAACAACAGTGAAGAACAGAACAATTTGTCTAAAACTTGGCATTTAGGATGGAAGGAAATTGATTACAATAATTATATCAGTATGTGCTTTCTTATAGCTTGTGATAAAGGCAATAACATATTTGTAAAGGGATCTCTAACAGTTCATACCTACTCTGATCCATAGAGTGAAGAGAGGATTTTTTAATAAAGTGATAGATATTTCACCTCATGACCTACAGGTTGTCATGTTCTTCACAAATGGTGAGAGGTGATGCTAAGGAATCACAAAAACAACATAATTTATATTCTCTGTAGCGGGGGAATAGGGAGCTTGAAAGGACATACACACAGATGATGTATCAAAGAAAAAAATTAAGAGTTTAACTTACTGAATAAAAATGTTATATAAAAGTGACATTGTGTTTGTATTTCATTGACAATTGGAAAAAATTTGAATTAAAATAGAGCATGCAAAACAACTCTCCTCCTGCACGGTCAGTCAAAGTAGTCTAATACCTCCCAACCAGTATAGATTATAGAACTAGCCATTGGTTGCTTTTCAATGGTTAGGGTGGGCTTGTATTGCTGAGATATACATTTAGGATACATGAATTAGATGATATGAGCTGGATCTGATCTGAAAGCCTCCTTCTTGTACTCTAGTTCTCCATGGTTTCAGAAATGCTATACAATCTACCAGGGTAAGGAAGCAATTAAGTAGTTCTACCCAGCTGCAACACATATGAAACACAACAAATATCAACATAGTGGGGTATGCATGAAAGTGCAGTAAGTGGCATTCACATGTCAATGGCAAACAACAGCTAATTAGACTTAAGGACCACTCATCAGGAAGGCTATCAAGCCTGGAGATGTAGCCTAACCAGTTTCTTAAGGTCAGTGAAGTCATTAACCTTAGCAAAGAATTTACTACTACCCCTTTCCTAGACCAGCATAATTTCTTATTACATTTTAAATCTTATCATTATTTCCATAGACAAGTGTCACTACCACCCCTCATCAAACAAGAAGACAATCATAGAAAACCACAACTGAATACAACACAGAGATCAATAGACAATGAAGTGAAGCTTTAATCTAATTAATCTTTATCAATAAAAAATTAGTAGTCATTTATAATATATATAAATCTTACAAATTTTGAGATAATATTTATACCTTAAGAAAAGTTTTAAAGAGTCAAAAATAAAACCAAAGAATTATAAGATCAGTGGCAATAGAATAGTCACTTAATTTTTGTTTTTGTTTTGTCCCATATCAGGTGGGACATGATATGAGACAGAGATTTTGGATTTTCCTTTAACAATCATGCTTGGGTTAAGATAAGGAGAGGGCCATTCGAACTCCAAAGCCAACTTTAATTTTTAATTGAACTAGGAGTACAAAAAGAACATTTGCATTATATATCAGTAGAGAGCAGCAGAAACAAACATTTGGGAAAATTTATGAAATTTTATCCTGTTGGAAATGTGATATACCAATAGGCAAATTTACTCTTTTTCTTGGGACATTTTCTCTAGATGATTCACCCTTTTTCTTCAGATGGCTCATTTGTCCAGTGGTCTTCAGATTCCTTAGTGGATTACTTCATTCTCCTAAAAGACATAAACAAAACCCTGCTACAACCCTAACTTTCAGGAGTTTCTCTTTTGTAAAGTAATATCTGATCAAACAAAAAGCATTTGTTCATCTTATAAGTTAGTTTAGATTGAATGGTCACTCTGGTTGATGAACTGTCACCTCTTCTAATCAAGAGGTCTCTCTTGTGCAAATCTATATCAATTTTGATGGAATCCATAGCTTTTCTTCTCCTGTAGTAACAAAAGCAAAACCTTTTCCCCAACATAACACATATCCTGGTTTCCATTCTGAGGTCAACACATCTTTAAAGTAGAAAAGCTGATTTAATTCTGTAGTTTTTTTTTTTCTATTATCCAATGTCTCTCCACAGCTGTCATTCCTTTCTCATTAGCACTGAGAAATATTAAAATTAATAAAGAGTTGGGAAATCTATCACTGGGGGCCTTTATTAACCCTTTCTGTTTATTAATCATATCTTTTTGAGTTTGATTAGAGCTCAGTCAACAGAGCATGAGACTCTTAATCTCAGAACCCTGGGTTTGAGCTTCACATTGGGTGCCAGATGAAGTATTAATCTAATTAATACTTATCAATTAAAAAATCTGTAGTCAGATATCAGGGTAAGAACCTGAAAGATCAGAGAAGCAGGGAGCAGGCATCAGTCAACTTCTACTTCTATCATTTCTCTATGTAAAAGTGCTGAGATCCTCTGTCTACTGCACTTGACTACTTCCTGTCTTCTCTCTGTCTACAGTCCTCCAAACCTTTATGGTTAATTTAGATCAGCTAGTAGATAGCTCTGCCCTCTGACTCTAAGCAAGCCTTATTTGTTAAAACATAATCAAAATATCACACAGCAATTAGGAACTACAGCTCCACTGAATAATTTACATCACAGCTTCGGTATCTACCTATGTTGTAGGGAATATTGTGAAAAAAGGGTCAGGGAGATTGTAAAAGCCAGAATATCCAGAAGTCTGCTGTGAAATACTACCTCCTAGAAATGTGTAAATAAAGAAGACTAGCTAGAACTATGATTATATCAATGGACATGCTAATATAGAAAGGCAAAATTTTGTGTAGTCCCACCTCTAGACAGAGAACTGCAGACAACAAATTACTATAGGGAGAAGAATTAGCCTTTCCCAGGGTTGAGTTCCCCTTATTATTTGTCCAAACTTGAAACCATATACACACAAACAACAACCAAGTCAGCAGAGTGTGGATGTGTGGATGTGTGTGTGTGTGTGTGTGTGTGTGTGTGTGTGTCTGTGTGTGTGTGTGTACATACATATTTATGTATGTATGTATGCATGTATGTATATGTATGTAACAATAATAAAGATAAAGAAGCCTCTTGAGAGGGAGGCCATGGAAGTAGATGGAAAGATGGTACCATTGAATGGCTAGAGGAAGGAAAAGGAGTGGGTAAGTGATGTAATTCTGCTCCAATTAATTCATCTGAAAATATAACTGGAGAAGATGATATATTTGATATGAATAAGAAAGGACACTGCACATTAAAGGTTTAAATGGGGATGAGAGAGAAGATAGGAAGAAAAGGGAGTATGGAGTGAATTAAGTAAACCTAAGAATATATGAAAAAGTAATAAGCTAATTTCATAACTAATTAACATCTTAAATAATTAATAACATGCTAATTAATTGGCTAATTAATAATCAATTTTCAAAATGTAATTTATAAGAAAAAACATTCTCAGACTGTGAGACTGCCTGCTTTTTAAAGTAATCAGAGAACACTATTCAGTACGTATACCTGGGGAGAAAAAGACATCAGTGGTCTTAGCCATCCTTGGACTCCACACTCTCCAGTGCTGCCCTACCCACTGGTGCAACAGTGGAATGATACTAATAGGGTCACCACCTATCTTAACAGGATTACAGGCCTGTTCCACAGCAAGATGTTCATGACTGGTGACATAAAACCCATGGCTGGGGAAACCATAGGCCTAATCATGAAAACTGCTATTGTTATTTTGCTAAATAATGATGTTGCCAAATTGCTTTCTAAATATGTTGGTTTATACCCATAGGCAGAGCCACTATGAATCTTGATCAAGATGCTGTTCTTGTATTCCTGAGAACAATGAAGTTTAAAGAAAAGTAAAATAGAAATTTATTGACAAAAATATTTCATTTAGAACTGGTCCAACAGAATGTACTCCATGTTTATGAATTGCTTGTGATGAAAAGACAGTCAGCGGGGTGCAAATGGTTTGACACTTTACCATTAACTGTTTGCAACTCTCATAAAACTGCTACTTTTCATCAATGACTGTGTCCAATAGTTTCACTTCAAAACTTCAAATCCATAGTGAAAAATTCAGAGTAGACCATGGGTTCCCCCTGTAAATATTCTGTAAAAAATATTGCTCCTGATACGTGGGCAGAAAAACTTGGGCTATTTGGAAATGCTCACAGACAGGAAGACTGAGGGAAGAGCTGCTGACAGTGATGGATGCCACCTCCCTCACAGCCCTCTGTTGTGACTGAATACTCATTTGAGAATAGCTTGTACTTTGAATTTTTCAGGAAAGAAAGTAATGGAAAGTAAATGAAAAGTAAGTCACAGAATATCCCTGTGCCAACAGGGAGTTCTCCGTGACCCAGAGGAAGAAAGGGAAGCAAAATGGAGCAGCAAGAATAAGGAAGAGAGAGGCCTGTAGCAATGACAGCCAGGTGCAAGCAACAGAAGGACATGAAGCATGCAGGAGGAAGAGTTGAGATGAAGACAAATACAATCCTGAAATTTTGTGAGTTTTCATTAATGAGTTAGTGAGTTACTGAGTTTTCATCAGTGAGTTAGTGAGTTTTCATCTAATATTATTTTTATCAATTTACATACTAAAAATTACAGAGTTCAAAAAAAAAAAAAACCAAAACAAAACAAAACAAATAAACAGCCAGGTGGTGGTGGTGGTACATACCTTTCATCCCAGTACTTTGGAGGCATAAGCAGGCAGATCTCTGTGAGTTCGAGGCCAACCTGGGCTACAGAGTGAGTTCCAGGGAAGGCACAAAGCTACACAGAGAAATCCTATCTTGAAAAACAAAACAAACATACAAAAAATTACAGAGTTCAAGTCCAGCCTAAGGTGAGTACCGAACAGTAGACAGTTCTATCAATTGTCCTCTTTCTTGGTTCATCCATGGAAATATAGTCATAGAAAGCATAAGCACTGTGGTGCAGGAAGTGGGATTCTACAAGACAGAAACAGGTGTTTGAGCCTGATGTCTGAATTAGCAAAGTCAGGAGACTAAAGATGAAACAGAGGGAGACTAATAATTGAGTAGTTAAGGAACAAACCTTGATTGATAGAACTAGTTTATCAATAGAGTTTATGTGTGTGTGTGTGTGTCTGTGTATGCATCTTTGTGTTTAAGTGTGTCTATGTGTCTGTATATGAGTGTGTGTCTTTGTGTGTATGTGAATGTGTGTCTTTGTGTGTATGTGAGTGTGTGTCTGAGTGGATGCATGCATGTGTGTGTATGTGTGCATGTGCCTGTATGTGGGGGTGGGATGGGGTTTGGTGGTTGGTACCTAAATGACATCACTATTTTCCAATAGTACACAAGAAATAAATAGTTCTATTAACAGAAAAAATTTATTGCTGTGATTTTTTTCTTTAAATTCTACAATGAGAAATGAAAGAATAAAGCTACATTTTACAGTCCAACCAGAGGCTACATTAGCACTTGCAGTGGCATAGAGCTTCAGACATTTGATTTCTGCCTTAGGCAGTCAAGGTGATTTTAGAAAGTTTGATGGAGATGAAGCAACCAAAGCAAGGGGTGGATTACAGCTGGGTGATGTGATAATAATAATAATAATAATGGTGATGATGATGATAATACAGAGACTCAATATTCATAGCAAAAACCCTTAAATGTTTCAAAATATAGAAATAGATGGATGAGTCTCAAATTTCTTCCATGAATCCAGAATTATTCTGAAATCCAAATTCTTGGAGACAACAAAAACAAAAAAAGAAAAAAAACAACAAACTACAATATCTCTGATTAATAAAGATGCAAAAGTCCTAAACAAAATACTAGCAAATTAAATACAGCTATGTATCAAGAAGATCACAATCAAGTTAGTTTTGTCCCAGAAATGCAAGGTTGATTCTATATACATATGTCAATATTTATAATAAATCATACAACTTGACATAAAGACAAAAACCACATGATCATTTCCATAGACACAGAAATAAGAAAAAGCTTTGACAAGATTCAAGATGCGTTCATGATAAGAGTCCCAGATATAGGAGGACTGGAGGGAACATATTTCAGTATAAAAACCTTAAGTATGACAAATCCACAGCCAACATCATACTAACTGTAGTAAACTCAAAGCTGTCACATTAAAATCAGGAGCGCGAGAGGACTGCCTACTATCACCTCTTCTTTTCAATATAACTTAGCACCAGAGACAGAAAGTTATCTTGGAATAAAACTAACCAAGAAGACAAGGCATCTATGATGAAATCTAATCTCTGAAGAAAGAGACTGAGAAAGACGTGAGAAAATGGAAGGATACCATATGTCAATGGATTGGTATAACTAATAATGTGAAAATGACCATCCTACCAAAACCAATTTACATATTTAACAGAGTCCTAATCAAAATATGCACAACATTCATCATAGCCAGCCATAATGATGTACAGTCTATACGTGTAATCCTATCAAGCTCTAGAGGACACTATATCTATGGTGTTCTGCTGGTGAAAATTAAGATTTTGAAATTTAGAATTTGGTATATTCCTATTTTTCTAAATTATAAAACTGGTAATGTGAAATTTTATGTAAGTTTTCTCACTAGATGATTTAGTTATTATATATGTAGATGATTTTATGCTTATATTCTAACCTTGACACTCCAATTGGTTTCTTTAGTTCAGCTAATTCTGGGATTTCTTGAAATAAAAATCTCATAATGTGAGACAAACTATTTTTAATATTTCAATTTCTGGCTATAAAATCAGAGACATACATATTATATAAAAAGTAGTTTTGACTGTATGTAAATAAAAGTAAATGTTTGCAATATCATATAGTTACACTAAGCATGTCAACACCATAGTTAATGTATTTCTAAAAACACTCACTCAGACTACATGTACACTTTTCTTTATATGTACTTTAAATTTTTTTTATTAAAAATAGTTTCTTCTTTCATACAATATATCCTGACACACTTTACTCCCTTCCACTTAACCCAGCTCTCTCACACATGGTAGACTCATTTTCTTTTTCTTTTTTTTTTTCTTTTTTGAGCTGAGGATCGAACCCAGGGCCTTGTGCTTGCTAGGCAAGCGCTATACCACTGAGCTAAATCCCCAACCCTCAATTTTTTAACATTGCAAAATCACAGTAGGAAAAATACAACATATAATATTTTAGAACTATTCTTAAAGAGATTTTGGCATGTTAGGCTGTAATTACTCACTGATTATGTTATGAAAAACATTCCTACATATTTCTTTCTCAATGTACATTTCCAATGTATGATATTGCGAACATTTCATCTTTAAATTCTTGTTTGTACTGAATACAGTACTTCACCATACACCACAGCAGCATAATATCTGATAACTTTGTTTTCATTTCTCAAAGTCAACGGATCGATAAAATGGTAGAGAAAAACAAGAAAACAAGCAGATAGATAAATATATACATAGATAGACAGGAGAGAGAGAGAGAGAGAGAGAGAGAGAGAGAGAGAGAGAGAGAGAGAGAGAGAGTTATCCAACAGGAAGAAATGGCGTAGGCGAGAAACCAATGACTTCATCTGTTATTTGGATATGGCATAAAAGCTTTTTATGAAGTATTTATCCCATATTAGTTTTCCATAAAAATGTCTTCAAAATCCTACAAGAATATATATATGTGTGTGTGTGTGTGTGTGTGTGTGTGTGTGTGTGTGTGTGTATTTTCAATACCTTTCAATGGTGTATTTTACATTCACAAAATTCATCATAGCCAGGCACTTTATTCTTGTACCATAGCAAGCTTTATAAGACACTATATTTATTGTGATCTGCTGATCACAGTTAAAATTTTGAAATTTATAATTTGTCATATTCATGATTTTTTAAATTATGAAACTGGTAAAGTCTAAGTTTTTATGAAAGACAATGCATAGCATTATTTTTTATGTTAAATATTCTAACAATTAATAGAAAATGAGGACTATTAAAGTCACAAAAGAGTTAAAAGCTTTCTACATATTGACATCCAGTTATACGAGTACCATTTGTTGAAGATGCTTTCTTTTTTCTTTGTCAAAAATTATATGTTCATAGGTGTGTGGGTTAATGTCAGGGTCTTCAATTCGATTCCATTGGTCCACATGTTGGTTTTTATGCCAGTACCAACTGTTTTTATTACGGTAGCTCTATAGTAGAGCTTAAGGTCAGGGATTGTGATGTCTCTGGAGGTTGTTTTATTGTACAGGATTCTTTTGGCTATCCTGGGTTTTTTTGTTTTTCTATATGAAGTTAAGAATTATTCTTTCCAGGTCTATGAAGAATTGTCTTGGTAATTTGATGGGGATTGCGTTGAATCTGTAGGTTGCTTTTGGTAAAACTGCAATTTTTACTACGTTAATCCTGCCTATCCATGAAAATGGGAGATCTTTCCATTTTCTGACATCTTCTTCAATTTCTTTTTTCAGGGACTTAAAGGTCTTGTCATATAGATCCTTCACATGCTTAGTTAGAGTAACCCCAAGGTATTATATATCATTTGTGGCTATTGTAAAGGATGATGTATCTCTGATTTCCTTCCCAGACTGTTTGTCTATTGTATATAGGAGGACTGCTGAGTTTTTTTAGTTGATCTTGTATCCTGCAATGTTGCTGAAGGTGTTTATAAGCTGTATCAGTTCTTTGGTTGAATTTTGGGGGTCACTGATGTATACTATCATGTCATCTGCAAATAGGGAAAGCTTGACTTCTTCCTTTGCAATTTGTATCCCCTTAATCTCATTATGTTGTCTCATTGCTCTGGCTAGAACTTCAAGTACTATATTGAATAAGTATGGGGAGAGGGGGGCAGCCTTGCCTTGTTCCTGATTTTAGTGGTATTGCTTTGAGTTTCTCTCCATTTAATTTGATGTTGGCTGTTGGCTTGCTGTAGATTGCCTTTATTATGTTTAGGTATGTTCCCTGTGTTCCTGATTACTCCAAGACCTTTATCATGAAGGGGTGTTGGATTTTGTCAAATGCCTTTTCTGCATCTAATGAGATGATCATGTGGTTTTTATCTTTGAGTTTGTTTAAATGGTGTATTACAATGACAGACTTTTGTATGTTGAACCACCCTTGCATCCCTGGGATGAAGCCCACTTGATCATAGTAGACAATTGTTTTGATGTGTTCTTGGAGTCTATTTGCCAGTATTTTATTGAGTATTTTTGCATCAATGTTCATGAGCTAGATCAGTCTATAGTTCTCTTTCTTTGTTACATCTTTGTTTGGTTTAGGAGACAAAACAGGACCCTAGGAAAGATACAGGGATTGCCCAATGACAGAGAAAAGGATGAGATCTACATGAACAACCTGGATGACAGTGGGAGTAATGAAAAGCAAGGTCCGAGGGAAAAAAGCTCAGGGGAGCAGGAGATCCCAGCTAGATCAAGAACAGAAAGGGAGAAGAAGGAATAACAGACCATGATAAATGAAGACCACATGAGAACAGGAATAGGTAGAGTGCTGGAGAGGTCCTCAGAAATCTGCAATGACACATCCTCTATAGACTGCTGGCAATGGTCGAGAGAAAGCCTGATCTGAGCTAGCCTGGTGATCAGATGGCCAAACACCCTAACTGTCATGCTGGAACTCTCATCCAATAACTGATGGAAGTGGATGCAGAGATCCTCAGTCAGGCCCCAGGTGGAGCTCTAGGAGTCCAATTGTCGAGAAAGAGGAGGGACTGTAAGAGTGTGAATTGTTGAGACCAAGACTGGAAAAGCACAGGGACAAATAGCCAAATGAATGGAAGCACATGAATTATGAACCAAAGGCTGTGGAGCCCCCAGCTGGATCAGGCCCTCTGGATAAGTGGGACAATTGAATAGCTTGAACTGTTTGGGAGGCACCAAGGCAGTGGGATCTGGACCTGTCCTTAGTGCATGAGCTGGTTGTTTGGAACCTTGGGACACTTTTCTCAGCCTGGAAGGAGGGGACTGGGCCTGCCTGTACTGAATCCCCAGGGTAGTCTTGGCCCTGGAGGAGATGGGAATGGAGGGGAGGGGCTGGGGGAAGGAGAGGGCAGGGGCGGGAGGGGGGAGGACAGGGGAACCCATGGCTGATGTGTAAAATTAAAACACAAATATAATAAATAAAAAAGGAGAAATAAAATAAAATAAAAAGTTAAAAGCTATTTCCAACAGTGCAGAGTAGGTGAAGAATACACTAAATAGGAAATATCAGCAAGATAAGCCTTGTACTGACACAAAAACTGATTCTGAGGATGTTAATTCACACAACAGGATTGAATGAGCAAATATAATTGTAAAGAAAAGACACATGATAGATAAAGAATTCAGTGACATCTTGTCTGTAGAGATAAAGGATATGGAGGAATGTGGTTCCAATTCTAAAGGTAGTACAAAAAAGTAATTCATTAACTAAAGTTTACAGTTAAGGTTGAATTATATCCTAAATATAAATACAGAGAAGCTTTATATAAATATAAAAGTAAAGAAAAAGTTTTACAAATCAGGATGGCAATTATATATCTAGTATTTTATCTTCTCCAAGAAACTTCAGAGACCTGATTTTACCTGAATTATTTTTGCATTATATGACTACAATCCACATGACACATTCCTTCTATGTCTGTGCAATGTATATTAGTGTTTCATACCTTGCATTAGAACAATGATGAACTAAATATGGAAAAGACTGGTGCTGCTTTGATTATGACATTATAATTCAGACTATAGCTTTGTCTCTGACTTGACGTAATTTATGAGCATCTATCATTATTTGTTTCCCATTTAAAAAAAAATGTGTCCCTACCTGAAACTACATGCTGTTAATTTATCATCATACCCTACTTGTTTTCTGTTTTCTTACTAAAATAGTAATCAAATAAATCCAATTTTAATCATATGAAGTAAAGCAAATCTGAGATTGGTTTCCTTATCTCTCAATTACTACTAATTTAAAACATGACAATTCATGTAAAATGTTGAATATTTACATACCAACACAAAATACAGACATAGTATCTATTTTATAAGGCTGAAAATGCTGGAACAAAGTGATTCAACAAGTGGCCGCAAATGCTCTGGAGCTTACAGGCAGTAGATTCTTGCTGTATTCCAAAACGTGAAAGTCGCGATGTCCCCTAGAGCTGGTAAGTAATATCTAAAAGTAATTTTAAGAAGTCTAGAAGTTATATAAATGTCAGGAAATATGTATTGGGAAAGATGTTAGACAAATCATAGAATTTTCCAGCCTTTTTATCCTGTGCTTTCTTTTTGTCCTTCTACTTTTTAATTATATAGTCTCACATCCAAACTGTTGTTTGTATTTTATTTTACTAGATAGTTTCTATTTTAATTGCCATAGTTGTACATGTTCTGTCGACCATTTTCAATGTAGAGAACAGTGGTTGTACACCAATTCCTAGATAGTTTCAATATGTATCTTTAATTTTTTATTTCTACCATATAGTAGGTAGTCATAAATATTGGGAGACAAGCATATAAAATGTTATATTTTCAGTATTGCATATGATATCTCTTTTAGGTTCTATACTATAGGACTTTAGAGTATGCTAAGTGCTAGCAACATTTAGCCTCTGCTCTCAGGATCGGTAACAAGGTGGTAAATGAAAGCATGTTGTGTTTACACAAATACTATGGTCATAATTTCAAGGATACACAGAGGTATCACCCCAGAAGCATGCCATTGGTCTTTGTACTCACAAGGCATGGCTTCTATGAATGAACAGAACCATGCAGATTTGAGAGTTTATGCTATATAAATCTTCTTTAAAATGAGAAATGTATGTCCTCCTTTTATTCAATTTCTCATATTATAGTCTGAAACAAGTCAATGACACTTTGAAGAGCAACTCTTTTTCTGTATCTGATAGAAATGTTAAATATGTTTGGTCACCCAGAAAGTCAGACTAACTTATTATTCACACCAGCACACCATATTAGAAAATTCTCAGGAGCAGAAAATACGAGATGAATTTTCTGATTATTTGTTGATACACAGGCAAAATCTACTACAATCATGAAATAAAGGGTTCATGAACATTCTCCCTCATCCTAAATAATGAAGTTTTCAATTACCAAACAAATGGTTCAAAATTCAAAGGAGGTTTGACTATAAGAAGCATGCAAATCTAACAAAAAACTCTGTATTCTGAGTTTAAATTTATTGTAATATAAAATATCATATGAAAAATAGATGGAATAGTATACAATCAAAGACTTATAGAAAAAAACTAATTTTCTCATAACATTATGGCAAAGTGAAAATTAATAACTTCAATATAAAGTTGTTAGAAGGGTAAGAAAAAGAAATTATCAGATTACTTATATTTCACAGTGAAATTCCCTTACATGTCTCATAAAGTACACCTTAAACATAAACTACTAAGAAATAAAAAGGAAAGAATGAAATGGGAAAGGAAGGAAAGAAGAAAAAGAAAAAAGGAACAAAAGAAAGAAAGGTAAACAACCTTAGTAAAAATACATAAGGCAAATTTTCATATGTAACTTAGACTGTTTAGTCTAAGTCGCTGGGAATAGCCCTTTGCTCAGTGAATTTCCAGTCGACACCACAGACTTCAGACTCATCTTCCTTCTAAAACTGTGTCAGTCCATACATCATTCTGTTTTGGTCTACTCTATTTGTTCTGCTTCCAGGAAGAAAAACACTCAAATATACAGTACAGATCGCATGCTTTCACATGAAGACCTCTGTTTTCAATTTTATCAGCTATGAGGTTGATGTACTGCTGCACATAAGTGATATGAATGACTTAAGAGCTCTGAGAATATGAGTTGATGAAAATATTTAAAACTCATGTAATTCAGTCCCATCAAATGCCTGTTCTCCCATGTGCTTATCATTATATATGCACTCATATTTTAGTTTTTGAATTTGGTGTTCATTCACAAACTGTCATATGGAAAGCTAACAAACTGAATATTGGATTCCATGCCATTGCAATCTTCTTGTGTACGATCAAGTAATTTGCTGCCAGATGATTTAAATCATCAAATCTATGCACTTGAAAATATATAAATTATGACCAAAATTGTCACTTGAATTGACTGTTATTATGTATTTGTATATGATAAATAATTAAAAATATTTCAGATTTGACTCTTCCGTATGTGTGTGTATGTATTTTTTTGTGTGTTGAACATACTATATATTAAAGTGAAAATGACAATGCTTTATATTTATTGTTGCAGAAATAAAATCTGCAACAACAAATAATTTTAATGCTAATTATCTGCAAAAATATTTTATTGAAATTCTTCAAAAATTAAATCTGGCAAAATACTGAGGACAAAATTGTAGCTGAAGTTATTTTGTTCCTGCCTGGCTCCCATGGCCCTACAGCCCCTTCAACCCCAGTAAACACACAGACACATATTAATTAAAACTATTCAGCCATTAGCTCAGGCTAACTATTGAATAGCTTTTACACCTAAATTAACCCATAATTCTTATTTATGTTTAGCCACATGACTTGTTACCTCTTCCTAGTTCTGCCTTCTTCATATCTTTCTTCTCATGTCAGTGACTGGCAGTGTCTCCTGACTCAGCCTTCCTGTTCCCAGAATTCTCCTCTCTTTGTCCCATCTATACTTCCTGCCTGGCTACTGTCTAATAAGCACTTTATTTATTAACCAATCAGAGCAGCACATTCACAGTATACTGTGCAATATCCACAAAATTTTCAAAATAGATTGTAACCATTAAAAATAGCATTAGTACAAATATAAGTGATCTCTTTTGAGCAAATGAATGAAAATAAATTGAAAACTAACACAAATAAAAACAGCGAGTTTAAAATTATATAGCCATTATAATGAGCATTGAATTATTAACATGTATAATATTAAAACTGCATGTCCTAGTTTGCTTTTCTCTTGCTCTGATAAACACCATGATCAAAAGCAACTCTTGATATTTGCTACAGAGAACACAGCAAATGTAGAACCTTCAGTACTTCCATTTTGAAAGAAAATTCAGTGGGTAGTTCTTAGTGGAGAGGCTTGCTTATAACTCTTCAAATTGGTTGTTGACAATAACCAATTGTGAGTGCTCAGCTATAAATGGAGCATCAGTATCAACATCCACAAACGCAATGCTCAAAGACATTGAGAAAGGGGGTATAAAGGAGGTAAACTCAAAAGTTGGAGAGGAGTGCTGTGTAGCAGGAATCTTAAAGAGTTTTATTAATAAAATCAAACCTGAGGCCAGGTATTGGGGTGAATGCTGGAAGTTCAGAGACACAGAACAAGCCACAGCTTCCTCACCTTGACAGTTCCTCAGACTGCAAGCTTCTGAGTCCACATCCAAATGAATCTCAGCTGAACTAAAAGCTTAACCAGCCAAATGCTTCTAGTTTCTGGTTTTCACGCCTTATGTAATCTTTCTCTTTCTGCCCCCACTCCCTGGGATTAAAGGCTCATTTTCTGGGATTAAAGGTGTGTGTCACTATGCCTGGTTGTTTCCAATGTGGCCTTGAACTCACAGAGATCCGCCTGGCTCTGCCTCCCAAGTGATGGGATTAAAGGCATGTACCACCACTGCCCAGCTTCTACTATGGCTTGCTCTGACCCATTTTCTAGCCACCATTTTTGGCTCTGTGTCTAGTGGCTGTCTGTTCTCTGACCCCAGATAAATTAATTAGGGTGCACAATATTTTGGGCAACACAATACCACCACAGTGCTGTATGAGACTACCTTCTTGATATGACACAGCTGTTGAGCACACTAATTTACAGCAACTATGGACTAATTTCAGGAGACCTCTACAATACAAAGACAGTAAAATATTCTAGTATGGATAATGGAGTAATTTACAGAGATTATACCCATAATTGAGGAGAAATTGACACTTGATGTTTGTTGGGGAAGAAAAAGCTATTTTCCTATGAGGGACAGCCACTGATAGGTTCTGCATGCCCTTGTGGATTACTCCGTACCAATGGATATATAGATATCACTAATGGATTTAATGGGTTAAAATTAATTAATTAGTTTATTAATTAAAAAGAATATATAAAGCTAGAATAGAAATATTAAGGTTGTAAGTCTAGAAAATCTGTTTGGGATAAGTGGAGGTTGGATAACCAAAATACATTGCATACACATTTGAAATTTTCAAGGAATGGCTAAAAAAAATTAAAATTGAGTGATCTTTAATATTCATTCATTTAAATCCATTGTATTCCTCAATGAATTAAAAAAAATTAGTTGGCTTTTTTGCAAGTGATAGTAGAAATTAACAAATAAAATGGTACATCAAAAATATTGCTGCCTATACAAGACATGAATAATGACAATACCAATAGAATGATAACACAGAACAGGGAAATTTCATTCTTAGACAAATAACTACAGACATTTTGACTACCAAGAGTGGGAGAATTAGTCTTTCTGAGGGATGAGCCTCACATAATAGGTGATCCAACACAAAGTGGACATCCTTGATCCTAAAATCATGTATAAACAACAGTAAATGATGCCTGCAGGTTATGTGGGTTTTCGTGTGTGTGTGTGTGTGTGTGTGTGTGTGTGTGTGTGTGTGTGTGTGTGTGTTTGTGATGTACTAAGCAAAGAAAAGAGGCTATAAATTTGAAGGAGAATGAGAATGGGCAAAGGGAGGGCACATGGGAGAGATTTTAGTGAAGAAAGGAATGTGAAATTTGATGTAATTCTATTTTAAATAAAATAAAGAGTAATACAAAATACATATATACATAGTTAAAACTGAAGACATATGTATACAAATATACACTTAACAGTAAAAGTATATACTTGTATTTAATGCAGATAACCTTTGCAAATGGTAAGTGGAAATGTTAGCTTTTTAATTAGCATCAATAAGTTCACACGATCATTTTCATATCAGACTTGTAGTTTTAGTTACATCTATTCAAACATATTCAATTGCTTATAAAGAAAATAAGAATGAAATCTCAATAAGTTTGTGATCGTGTGACAAGTATCATTTCTGCTACTAGGTATGAGTGAAGAAGTAAAATAAAGAGGAGGAAGAGAAGGAGAAAAGGAACTCCTTGTTATCTGCCCTGCATCAGCTGAAAGAGTCCAGTGTGACAATAAACACTCCCTATAAAACCACACCAGAAATTTAACATTATTTTCTTTTCCTTTTGAAATTTCAAATTACAAATAAAATGAATGTGTTTATTATGTACAACATCATGTTTTGAAATATTCCTCATTTATTAATTATGTAGATTAATGTACTTGGTAATTAGCTATGTTTAACAAATTCACTGTGGCTAAATCTAACTAATTACTAGCTGAAATGTCTTACATACTTAATGCTTTTATGTATTTATTTATTTGTTTGTTTAATTTTTTAAACTTTTTATTGATTCTTTTGGATTTCACATCATGAATCCCAAACTCACTCATCTCCCTGTCCTCTTACCTCCACCCTCTTCCCTTGTGACACCACCCCCAAAAAAATTAAACAAAATTTAAAAGTATACTCAAAAAACAAAAGAAAAAAAGAAAAACAATCTCTTCATGGACACTGTAGTGTGGCATAGTGAGTCACACAGTGTACCGCTTAGTCCATACATTTTTATGTTCTTTGCAATGGATTTGTTGACCTGGTTCAAGGCTTCTGACTTCTGCTGCCTTATAGATACTGGCCCCTCAATGAGGCTTCTCTTTAGTCTATTATTGCCTTGTGTCATGGAGATCCCATAGCTTTGGATCTGCAGACTTAGCCCTTGAACATACACCAGCAGTTCATTGATGAGGTCATGTTGAGTTAGGCTAACTCATAGTCCTGGTTTTGGGCCTGGGTGTTTGGTCAGCCTGAGAACTACCCCTCATTTTCACAATCAGAGCAAGCTCTCCATTTGTAGCTGAAGTTTTCCTGGTCCTGCCTAGCTCCTGGGGCTCAGTGGTTGCTTGGACACAAGTAAACACAGAAGCTTATATTAATTAAAACTGCTTGGCCCTTAGCTTAAGCTAACTATTGACTAGCTCTCACACTTAAATTAACACATAATTTTTATTTATGTTTAGCCATGTGGCTTGATACCTTTCCTCAGTTCTGCTTTCACATCTTGCTTCCTCTGTGTCTGATTGGCAACTCCTTACTCTTTCCAGAATTCTATTATCTGCTTGTCCCACCTATACTTCCTGCCTGGCTTATTGGCCAATCATCATTTTATTTATTAACCAATCAGAGCAACACATTCACAGCATACACAGCGATGTCCACAGCACTTCATTACTGTCCCTAGCTAGCTCACCCGATGCAGTGGACAGCAAGGGGTAGGGCCAGTTCTCTTGCTCTCATGTTTTGGATCCCCTTTCCTGCACTTATCATGCCAGTTCTCCTATTTTTCCTAGGCAAGGTATATGGCCTGCTCTCCCAATTACTGCAGTTGGTAAGGGACAGGGACAGCTCTTCTTTTCTCATGCCCAGAAGCTAAATCTTCTCCCTGCCACAGTTGGCAAGGTGCGTGGGGAGGGGGGCATATTTCCCTCACCCATGCCACCATATGGCCTGTGAGGGAGGTTGCAGGGGACTCTCTCCTTCTCTCACATTCAGAGGACTGGCTCACTTTCACCACTGCTAACAGGGTCAGCTCTAGTGTGCTCCACAATCAAGGTGTATGGCCTGCTCTCCAGTGTGCTGTAGACACTGGGGGCAGGATCAGCTCTCCTACTCTCAGGACCCTGGGAACAGCCTTTCCTGCCTGGCAAATGTGGTAAAGGACAAGAGATGTATCTCTTCCTAAGCCATTCATCTCTTCCTAAGCCATGCCATCACAAGTCATAAAGTGTGGCTAGCTTTCCCTCTCTCATGCCTTCAGGCCCAGTTCCCCTGCACCCACATAACCAGGGCCAACTCTACTGTGCTGCCCAGGTAAGGTGTAGGGCCCACTCTTCCAAGTGCTGCAGATGGTGAGAGGAAAGGCCATTTCTCCCTAGTACTGCAGTCATTGAGGGGCAGGGCCAGTTCTGTGAAGCCCTATCCTCACTGCTTTAGGTATCAATTGGAGCCATAGAATTTACCACAGACCACAACTACCACAGGGCCATGGACCCAGACATGACCCCCGCAGCAGCCTAGGTCTTTGTCCATGATGGGCAACACAGAACACTCAGATCTGTATGGCCCAGCAGAGACTCATCCCTTAGGTACTAAGATGGCCCTAGGTGGTGGCCCAGACACCTGAGATCCACATGGCACTTGGTTGCAATTGGGGCCATGAGTATCCATACAGATCCCAGCTGTAGTTGGTCTTTGGCAGCAGCCCAGCCCATATGGCATCATGGCCCCCATTGGCAGTGCAGGTCACTCAGACTGTTATTGGACCAAGAAATAACATATCCCTTGGACACCCACTTGACCCAAGGTAGCAGCTCAGACCCCAGGCATTCACATGGCCTTTAATGATAACAGGAACCTTGGACATCAATGCAGACCCTGACTGCATCAGAATCATGGACATAGACATGACTCTGGCCAAAGCCTGGGCCTGTATAAAGCCCTTTGTTTTGTTTTTGTTTGTTTGTTTTGTTTTTGTTTGTTTGTTTGTTTTTCCAGACAGGGTTTCTCTGTGTAGCTTTGTGCCTTTTCTGGAATTCCAGGCTGGCCTCAGACTCACAGAGACTTGCCTGCCTCTGCCTCCCAAGTGCTGGGATTAAGGGCATGTGCCACCACCACCTGACATAATGCCATTTTTCAAGTCACATCCTCTCCCACACTAATTGCTTCACTCTCTTTTCTGATAACCATTCCAGCAACAAACAAGGGATAGTTTCCTCATACTTTTCTTCCTATTTAGTTGATTTTGGGTGACACTGAACAACTAGTCACCTCTCCAGAGGTCATTTGTATCTTTAATGAGAAATGTGTATTTGGTTTCTGTGTTTTTAGATCTGATTACTTGCCTTTTCTCTCAGATAAGTGAACTGGACTAAAGCTCTTAAATGATAAAACTCACCTTATTTATTTACTGTATAATTCACTTAGAGATTCAAATTGGCCAAGGGAGATGGCTCACCAGATAGAGCACTTGCTTTTCTTCCATAGGATCTGGGTTACATTCCAGCACCAGTGATGGATAGCTCACAACTCCCTCTACCTTAAGTTCCAAAGGGCATGATCCTCTTAGGACCTAAATGGATACCCACATACACACATGAACCTGTACCTGTGCACCCCCCACATACACAAATGCACAAGATCAGACATAAAGATTTCAAAAACTATTTTAAAGATCCCAATAAACCTGTTACATAATGTTGATATTCAATTATCCAAATATAGGTATATTTATTACTTAATCAGGATTTATAAACTGAAATTTAGGATCTTGATTTAAGGTCTTAATTAAGTGAAGAAATATTCCATGGATCTTGTGAAGATTAATCAAGTCTTAGGATCTCCTGCTCAAGTATATTATCAAACTTACCCAACAATGATAAGTGGGAGCCTCAACGTAGATATTGTAATTCAGCTAAATGTGTTCTAAAAAAATTTCTCTCTCACCGTGAAGCTAATGAGGTTTATGCAATTTCAGTGCCCAATTATTAAACATCATTAAATACTATATTTGTATAGAAATATAGACTTTATTTTACAGTACACTTTTCAAGAAACAAAAATAATATTTGAAAAGGTTTAAATACTGGATTTACATGTATCTTTCTGAAGTTATAGCCATTAATTTCTTTACCAGAAATGCATGAGGTTTTGGTTATGCTTAATGTAACTGCCCTTTCTGTGGTACAACAGTTCCCTCTGAGACTGAAACATTCCATCTTGCAGGCAGCTTCTTAAGCCACAAGGCAAATAACTCAAAATAGCTTCAAAAAGTTCCTGAAACTGACCAGATTCTCTAGGACCCTTGTTCCCAAAAGGAAACAAGCCAAACTGAGAGTCAGTCTCAGAAAAGCAATGCTACAAAGATGACTCTGAGAAAGGAAAAGCAGAAACCAGCTCAACTACCTGAAACAGGTTTAAACCAGCGGAGTCACCTCAAATGAACACTGTCAAACCTGTTGAGCTACCTACCCAGCAGGCTGTGCAGGGGCTTCAGGTTCCTAGCTTTTCTGAGTTGTCATAAAGCTGGGGTGGGCTTTGGAGATGCAGCTGTCTTTGAGTCATTTCTGCTCCTGTAACTAACCCTTCACTCATCTTCTTGTAAGTCAGTCCTCTATGACTCATTAGATCATCAAGTTGGTCTTTGGTGATATCCACACTTTGGTCTGTCATGAGCTCCCTGATTGGGATGAATATACATGTTTGTAGCATCTTCCTAGGAGAAGGCAGCTCCCTCTGACAAACACTCTCTTTTAGCTTTTAAAAGATGTGAATGTTTAAGTAGTTCTTTTAGCTAGGTAATTGACAGAAATAATCATGTTGATTGGGTATTTTGTTTATCATCAACCTTAGGTTTATTTAGGAAAAATGAAACATTACATGACTCCATTGTGCATTTCCCACAGAAAGTGATCTTTAAGTGAATCATGTATCCAACATAGGAGTCTGAAAAACCACAAGAGTTTCAAAAGATTTGCTTTTCAAAATATTCATAAAGCTTCCATTAACCTAGGTCTGGCTGGATTTCAAATGCCAAATAAAAGAATATCTCACAAGTATTATACAGATGGGGTTATGTAGGCCAAATATTTGTCTAAATTTTAGCATGAATCCTCAACTAGGTTGAAAAGAAACTAGGTTTTGTGGCAAAGGGCTATAATTCCAGCTATTTTAGGAGGCCAAGGCAATAGATTCATAGGTTTAAGGCCAGCTGGGGAACTTAGTGATATCCTATCTCAAAATAAAAAATTGAAAAGGATGGGAATATAATTCAGTAACATGATGCTTTCTTGGTATGTAGCCAATTTCTACTTCCAGTACCAAATAAATAATTGTTTTAAAAAGGGGAGAGAAATGAAAATGTATTAAAGGGGAGATGATATATTATGATATCATAAAAAACAAAAATAATGATCAGACTTTAATCAAGTAGGGCTTGTTTATATAGGTTTGACACACTTTAAATTTTTCAAATAAATTACAGAAAAGTAGGGCCATGTCAAACTATAATTATTCCATCAAACAGGTTCTCCAAAGGAATGCAGTCAGGACAGAGACAGACAGAAACAGGTGAAAAAGTTGAGCAGAGATGATAAATACATAAATTTGTTTGTAAGGTTGTTTGTTGTAAACCCATAGGGCAGGACAAGTAGAGTGAAATCAAGGCAGGACATTGTTATAAATTTGAAAGGTAGTCCCTTTTCCTTTCTTGATCTTGTGCCCTCAGTAAATTACAGGTTGTCATGTCACATTACAGAGGGCTCATTCCCTTACTTAGTGTTTCTTCATGATGAATGATAATTAACAAATATCTTTACAATATCTAGATTCATATTTAATGAACTGTTGGTAACATATCCCGATTTCATTGACACATCACATGTATATGTCATAACTATGTTTTACTCTTAATAAAGTCACAATCAAAAGCAGCTTGACTAGTTACAGACATCTTGAAATTGCCTTGTATTTTCATAAAAATTGATATCACTCAGTTAATTTTAAAACACTCACTTTATAATTACTACTTCTTTGGATATTATACATTAGTTAAAATACAGAAAAAAAAATTGTATCAAGGCATACTAACTATAATGGCATGTTTTTTCAAAGTATAACTATGGCAAAACAAATAAATAGACAGAATCTAGAATGTTTATGATTTTACCTATAGGCAGCCAGCATTCATGATAAGATATATTGCTAAAGAAATATTTTGTTCAATACGAACAAAAGGTATAGCTTAAATAACTATTGTCCTAGTGTGTTATTATGTTTAACCTGTAGAAAAATATGTTAATATTAACAAATAGATGTCCAGATAGATCAATAGATTTCTAAAAACTACATTTCTGTGTTTATGCAGAGCTATTATTATGGGGATAAGAAGTAATAGTTAAAAATAAAAATGTGACAAGAGGTAATGCTAGATTTATTTCCAAAATATGATTAAATGTGATTGAAACAATCATGAAACTCTAAGCCATTCTGGTGTTCCAGCTCATCCAGATGAGAAAAGAAGAAAGAATTCCCTTTGTACATGAAGAATTCCCTTTGCATCTTTTGACTATTTCTCTTTGCGGGGAGAAATAACTTACACTTTTTTTCTTAAACAGAGTAAGAGCATGTCAGAAACATTTTAGTGCTGGTTAGAAAAACTGTATCTGATTCCTCAATAAATTCTTAGAAACTGGAGAGACTTCCTGGAGAAGATCAGCGTAGAGCACCCATCTGAAGCACTGACACAGGGTACAGAATGATGGCTAGCAAAGAAGCAATTAAAACTCCCCAAGAAATTGTACACAAATGAGTTTGTTTTTTTTTTTTTATGTTCAAACTGTATCATGGAAGATAGCAGGCCAATTTGCACCTTGAAATGATGCTTCATGGAATAATCGACTGTTAGAGTTAAGGAACCGGTTAAAAACGGTGCTGGATTTTCTTTTTTTATTGAGCTGAGGATCGAACCTAGGGCCTTGTGCTTGCTAGGCGAGCACTCTGCTACTGAGCTAAATCCCCACCCCTAGTCTGGTGATCAGATGACTAAACACCCTAACAGTCATCTTGGAACTCTCATCCAATAACTGATGGAAGTGGATGCAGAGATCCTCAGCCAGGCCCCAGGTGGAGCTCCAGGTGTCCAACTGTCAAGAAAGAGGAGGGTCTGCAAGAGCGTGAATTGTTGAATCCAAGATTGCAAAAAGCACAGGGACAAACAGCCAATCGAAAGAAAGCACATGAATTATGAACCAATGGCTGTGGAGCCCCCAGCTGGATCAGGCCCTCTGGATAAGTGAGACAATTGAATAGCTTGATCTGTTTGGGAGGCACCCAGGCTGTGGGACCAGGACCTGTCCTTAGTGCATGAGCTGGCTGTTTGGAACCTTGGGCTTACACAGGGACACTTTGCTCAGCCTGGAAGGAGGTGACAGGACCTGCCTGTACTGAATCCACCAGGTTTAAATGAATCCCCAGGGGAGTCTTGGCCCTGGAGGAGATGGGAATGGAGGGGAGGGTCTGGGGGGAACGTAGGGGTAGGGGTGGGAGGGGGGAGGACAAGGGAACCCATGGCTGATGTATAAAATTAAAACACATAATAATAAAAAAAATTTTAAAAAGAAAAGTTAACAATAAAAATAAAAAAACTGTGCTGGAGGTCAGAAACCGAGAGTGTGTTGTGAAGATGACAAGACTGTACATGACACACAAGCTCATTCCACAGGTGTGGCTGGGGTGGCGGAGAAGGAGCAGCCAAGTGGCCGGTGACTCCATACAAGCACCTTGAGAGAGAACAGAAACAGTGACTGGAATCCAGCTACAGCAGTGGAATACAGAGTATCCACCAGTTGCCAAGAGGAAACTGCAGCCAGCCACTGATAAAACACTGCTTTAATCTTTTGACTTCAATTTTTTGATTTTTACCTCTCCCTGACTATGAACTAAACAAAAGTAACCTTGAAATGAAAGATAGATGAGAAAAGGAAATGTGGGGTGAAGGCTGTGCCTGCTTTCTCATTGTGAAAGCATACATCAGACCAGAGTACTGAAAGGAGAGAAACGTTGGGTTGGAAAGGTTCTTAACATGCTTTATTAAACCAGAGAACTGAATGTGATGGCAGTATGCAAATCCATATGTACACATTTCTTTGATATAAATCATTAACTATGACTTCAACAAAACCACAAAAATAACTCTGAGGAAATGTATTCAATGTAATGGTGTAATTTGAATAGATTACTAGGTGAGTTTTATTCCAATGGACATTGAAATATTTAAAAGCACATTATGCCAGCCTGTATCTCAACATGAAGTGAATTTTTACTTTTTATTCTAACTGTGACATAATACCATTATTTTTGGCAAGATGTAAATTTTCTTGTTGACCTATTCATGAGAAAACACCCTGTATTTGAATATTGTAATGTATTTTGATGAAATTTAGATTTAATATTTTGTAAGATTCTTACAATTTAAATATGAATAACTAATGTTCCCATCACAAAACCACACTGCAAAACAAATACTGCCAGTGCTACTTCATGAACTATTTATTGGTGATGTATATTTCAGAACTTCACAAATATTGAATAATTATTCAACTGTATATGGGTAATACATGCATTCATTCAGCAATCCCTTTATATTTAACATGAAGCTCTCAATCTATTCATGCTACATTCAAGACATTCAGTTTTAACCTTGGGAAGAAAAAGAAGTAACAGCATTAGATATATTCTACAGTATGGCCTTACCCTCAAATCTCAATACTCATTTTCATAAAAGGAAGAGGGTGTTTACAATTAGAATAACCTCAGGTAGTCAAGCATAAAATACCATGTAAACTTAAATATATTCTCATTCTAATGAGCAGTACACTTTGGAATTTCCTTAGTATTTTTATGCTTAATTATCAATCCTCATACTCTTGTGACAGCTATTCTTGCGCATTGTACTTGATTTTCTTATGAGACTTATACTGTTTTCAATGTGAGTTATTTTCATTTAACTATACAGATAAAGACAGTTGGAAACTGGTGGAAAAATGATAGTCTAATAAAACAATGTCTTTGGATGGGAGAGAAATTATGAGTCATGTTTAATCAAATACTTTAAAATGCTTGCTAATATACAAAAATGTTGAAAAGGTCTTTTTTAAACTAAACATATAAATGCCATGAAAGCTAGAAATTACAGTCTTTGATTGATATTGAATATTTGTCTTAGTAAGGTTTACTATTAATCTTTTTCTTATCTTCCACAAAGGAACCTATAGTCATACACTAGAATAGCTGTAACTTGGGGAAAAAGTATTCAGACTTTTGGACCTACTTGACATTGACTCTGAATTGACATTGATTCTCATATATCTGAATCAGCATTGTGCTCTGAACTTAACTAAGGGGTTATGAATGTCTGGTGATCAGTTGAAATTATTTAAGTCTGGTCTTAGTGGGTCTCTGCTATCTCCTTCTATTCATTTCTCTAATCATATAGTGTCCATTTGTGATAGACAGACTTAAAAGTTGGCAAAAATTGGCACATTAATTCTCTAACTTATAAAATGAGGGCTACTATAGAAAGAAAGGCCAAGTGAAAGTCATTAGATCTGACACTACCTAGAGAAAAATCTAAACTAAATTTAATATCACATCACTGGGGGGATAACAAAGATTTTTGTCAACTTTGAGGTATGATGTAATGGTAGATTACACATATCTCCATTTAACTCTCCTAGTTTGCAGAAGACAGATCAAAAATGTAATCAACCTATTATTTCAATTGCAGTACCAGAGGAGATTTCCTTATGTGAACTAAATCATTAACGCATCTCCAGGTACCAGGTCTGCTATTTCAAGATCAAGGCTACTGTGTTGGCTGCTCTGGATCTTGGGCCATATGATCCAGTACACTTGATGATATATAAAGTGTCGATAGTAGATATGAAAGCTGTTTGGAGCATTTGACAAACTTCTAAGTGAAACATAGCAAAGGTCCTTGGAGCTACCATTCTTTGTAGACAAATATTCACTCCTTGAGCAATAGTTTTTGGGTTAAAATTAGGCCTATTGGAAATTGAACACTTGATAGTGAACGACTAAATTACCATGAGACATAAGCTGCTTGTTATGAGGTGTGCGTTATGTTTCACATCAGGTGATAAAGTTGGGTATGCGCAACAGCAGTCCACCATTAGGTAGAGGAGTGCATACATAATGAAGTCCAGCAAGTCCTGACAAGTTATGATTTCTATTTCCTTGCAGGCTTCTGTCTCCAACATGCACTGTGACCTCATGAAGCACATCTTATGACCAATTAAGTGAGGAAGAGTTGACTAGGGCCCAGTTTGTAGATGGTTCTGTATAATATGCAGACATCACCCAGAAGTGGGTAACTATAGTATTATAGTCCTTTTTAAAAAAAGAAAAGAAAAAAAGATAAAACTTTGAAAGATAGTGATGCATGGAAGCCTTCATAGTGCTGGTTCCTCAGGGAGCTGGGCCTAAATCCAAAGGACTTCACATCCTACTCCAAGAATTTGCTCAACCATGTTCATAACCTCCAGAAACTCAAAACAGTCTACGTGCTTGTCAATGGGTGAATGAAAAAACAAAACAAAACAAAAACTGGTACAATTAAGAAGAAGAAAACCACAAAATTTGCAGGCAAATGGAATTAGAAAAAAGTCCTGAGTAGAGTAACATAGACCAAAAGACAAATAGGTATTTGTTTCTATGTGGATGTTAGCTATTGAGTCTTCAATAAGCAGGCTATAATCCATCTAACAGACATTAGCATAGAGGAAGAGATGAGAGTGTTTGGAAGGATCTACAGAGGCAGATGAAACAGAATAAATATTTACTAGGGTGGGGAATACTTAACTAGGAGGATCGAAGAGGGAGAGTGAGGAAAGGAGTGGGTAAGGGAGAGAGGACAGGGAAAGATGGTTAAAAAGGGAGAGAGGAGCTTCTGAGAGATCACTTGGAAGTTTACTACAGTAGGAGGTCCTTAAAATAGCTCCATATATATTATATATTATATATTCATTAAAATGCAGGTGATGGAGCCCTAACTAGTCATCTTTCACCAACAAATTAAACTCCCAGTAACAGGAATGAGTTACATCCTGTTGAGTTTTTACGGAAGGACTGAAGAACAGTTTCTCTCCAGGAATTTGCCAGGTCTGCAATGCCAGGCAGGGTTGCTAATCCATCCAGCCTCATGTACTGTGCAGCCACTGGATTATCACTCTCTATAGTGCACAGACATCCACTTTGAGCTACCAACCCATACTGTGATATACGAGAAACTCCATTTGTAATATGCTTTCATTGTATGAGTTCTGTTCTTCTAGAGAGCCCACACTAGTACAAGTACCATTCCTTCCATCCATAGATGAATCCTTTAAGAAAATGAAAACACCATAACACTCAAGAAACATAAGTTTTCTTCATACTGTATACTTTTTAAAATGTAGGAAAGCACGTGTTTAGCTAGAGTATAATAATAGAATTCTTAACATATGGAACAGTCAGTGACTTAACAGTAAAATATATTTGGTGATCATAGTATGTGGGCAAAATTTCTCTGTTTAAAGACATAGTAAAAAAAATGCAGTCAAACTATAAAATCACAAAAGAAGGTTCTCTGGAGACAGAATTCTAGTGAGGATGTCCTTATTTTTTCAGATTGAAACAATGTCTTATTGTTTAGCACAGACTGCCTTAAAACTTGAAAGAATCCCAGTGCTTCAACTAGGTTTTGGGACTACTGATTAAATATTTTAGGACTCACCAAGTTACAATGTTTGCTTTTCTATTCTTTCATATCTTTCTATTAAGAATTCCTATATATAAATGTATCACTTAAAATGTATATAGAATATATAAAATATAACTATGCATTTTCCTTTCACCCAGTCTTAAGTATACATACAAAAAATATGAAGAATGATAAATCCTTAATATCCAATCAGTATTTCTTTATCATCTACTTAATACTTAATAGTGTTTGCTTCTATTTTATATCTTTGAATACTTCTGCAACTATTATAAAATTTATTTTTCTATATTACACAAAATACTTAATATAGCTATATAACTGTCATTTGAATTGTAAATATGTAGGATTATTCTTGTATGTTTGTTCATGTAATATTTCTTACTATGAATAATTTCATTCATCTTATTCTTCTTTAATAATAATTCATTTAGTGATTATTGTCCTTGATAAATTCTGGAAGTAAAACTCCTTGATAAAACCATCAGCAGAGCAGTGATGGTACATACCTTTAATCCTGGCACTCTGGAGGCAGAGCCAGGCAGATCTTTGTGAGTTCAAGGCCAGCCTGGTCTAGAGAGTGGGATTTAGGACAGGCACTAAAACTACACGGAGAAATCCTGTCTCAAAACAAAACAAAAAAAAAAGTAAAAACCATCAAGGAATATTAAAATTTTTAATGTAACCAGAAAAATGGATTTCAAAGAGATTTTCCCAAATCACACTGAAATAGATCTAGTGGTGTTATCTTCATGTTATATTATACATGAACCAAAAATGTGGGAGAATGACTAAATGGTTATTTGGGAGGCAGAGAGGACTTTGTTGAAAAAATAATTCATGCTTTGGTTTTCATTTACTCATTTGTTTGAAAAATTCATTTCATATATAATAGGCTTATTTATTACCATTTTGGAAAATAATTGTACACACACAAACTGTTATAATAAAATTGCATAAATATAATCATTTTATGAAGCATTTAGACATAAGTACTCTCTTTGAGGAAAAAAGATAATTCCATAGCCATTTTTAAGCAAATAATATCAAATGGTCTAGAGCTGAGGTCCTGTTTTTGTAATAAGAAGTTTCTGATTTGTTAATCTTTACACTTAGCTATATATGAATGCTAAGTGATGGTAATTTAGTCAAATATTAAAAGAGCTGCATGAGCTGTTATGATTCTCTAATTATGAAAATATAAAAACTTTCAGATACATAGAGAGCTATGATCTTTTTCAGAGCTTTCCTTTTATTATTATATATTTATTTTGCAGATTTATTTGCAGTTGTAGAAAAGAGTTGAGTGTAAGGGACAGTTTTAGAACAGATATAATATCAGCTAGTATTGTTGCATATACAGAAAATCTAGAAAATATGTAAAGTAATATAATTGATTTCATGTAAAATCAACATCTGAGCACATATGTTCTAACTCCAGTCTATTGTCTTGCTCTATTTGTAATTATGAATTTAGTATCTTACATATAAAAGCATAATGAAAGTCTGCTGAACATGTTACACATCCTAAGTAAAGTTCCATAATTATGGAACTCTTAATTATACTAATAGAGTCATGCTATAATTAGAAGAAGACATATCTGAATTTTTCATAATATTGCTATTGTCCAAGTAACTGATAATCTATATTTTTGTTTTCTAGAATGCATATAAACACAATTGTAAAAATCAGAGATAAAATATAAAACATCTTTATCTCATATAGGAATACAATATTATATTTTGACACAGTCTACTATGACCTTTCAGAAATTAAAATTGAAAAGAAAGTGTAATTCAATAGACACATTAATAAATAATTATATTTATAGATCTTATATTAACCAATGAATCTTTCTGAACTGAAATTAAATGCAATTATAACTTCATCACAGGCTTTGCAAACTACACTGAGTTGCTTGTTTTATTCTTTGTTTGAACTTTATTTTTTAAATTTTTTTATTTTTTTGGTTTTTTGAGACAGGGTTTCTCTGTGTAGCTTTACGCCTTTCCTGGGACTCACTTGGTAGCCCAGGCTGGCCTCAAACTCACAGGGATCCACCTGGCTCTGCCTCCTGAGTGCTGGGATTAAAGGCGTGCACCACCACTGCCTGGCTTGAACTTTATTTTTTTAAACTTATAGAGATTTCAGTGGTTTTGAGGTTAACAAAGTCAATTGGCTAATTGTTAAACTATTACTGCTGTGGATATCACTCTGTGTAAATAAAGTTCTGATTGGGCAGTGGCCAGGCAGGAAGTATAGGTGGGACAAGAGAGAAGAGAATTCTGGGAAGTAGAAGGCTAGAGAGAGACACCGCCAGCTGCTGCCATGAGAAGCAACATGTAAAGACACTGGCTACAAGCCATGTGGCAAAGTATAGACTAACAGAAATGGGTTAATTTAGGATAGAAGAAGTAGATATCAAGAAGCCTGCCACAGCCATACAGTTTGTAAGCAATATAAGTTTCTGTGTGCTTTCTGGGTTGGGTCTGAGCGACTGTGGGACTGGCGGGTAAGAGAGATTTGTCCTGACTGGGCCAGGCAGGAAAACTCTAACTACAAATGGCGCCCAACGTATTGGCAAGAATTTCCACCTAAAACCTGAGTAAAAAGATTCTAAGACGGAGGTAAAAACAGCTTCCTAGTTGTCTCTCTCAAGTTAGCCGCAGCCTGCCGGTTTGAACTACTATGGCGGGTTCCTGGCATGTGCGTCTGACCTGCAGTGCGGCGGGAATGAGGAATCTACAAGCGGCACTTTACTCTGCTGCGTGGTAGATGTAGCCTTTGCTAGTTTAAAAAAAAAAAGTTTCTGGGCTGTGCGCTGCTTTGATAGAACTGCTTCTGATAGTTGATGGTACACATGGCTCCAGACCCAGAGTTGGCGGTAAACTGTACCACAGCCATGTTGGGAAACTGAGGTGGGTGGAGCCAGCAGCCACAGTGGTGTTTCAGTCTTACAAAGATGGATATTACACAGAGAATCTGGTTTGTCTTGTCTTTGGGATTTTTAACTGCAGAAAAAGATTTGATCGTAAAAGCTGTTGAGTTAAATAAATATGTAAATTGTAAAGGTAACTTGACTTCAAAATTTGGATATAAGGATATGTTGCTTTGGAAAAGAGTCTCTGCTTTTGTTTCCACAGAAAGCCAGAGGCTGTGAATTTGTTCCAGATTAAGATACATCGGTTTGATCAGCCAAGACCACCTGAAAGGTCTCCGATGACACCATGGCCCAGATGATCTGACATCCAGAATGGTTTCAAGGCAACTGGCTCAGAGGTTCACCCTAATGGACTACTCCATAATCCTAAAATTTTCTTTGTGTCCCCATAAGATATAGCGCCCCCCTCCAGCAGGAAGTAGTAAGAAAAACTATGCCCACATTCCCAAAATTATCAAGCTGGCTTTGGAGATGGAATTGGCTTACTCCTTCTCTAAACACAGACATATTGCTAAAAGAAAAGGTTAAGAGATTCTTGTGTCCCAAATCAGAAGAGCCCTCTGGCGTGGGACAGAGAAAAACCAATATTTTTCTTTGAAGCAGGTTGATTATAAATGCGATCTCTTTCTAAAGATAAAAAGGGGATATGATATCGATATGATAGGATGAAAGGGTAGATTAATGAACTTACTTCTAAAAGAGCAACAACTCATTTAAAATGTTTTACATTGGTATAGACTTTAGTCTATTGATACAAACTTAAAGTTAATTTTGTTATACTGTGTGCATATTTCTACTCATGTTTAAGGTATTATGTTTGTATAGCTCATTTAAATTGTAATGGATAATTAAAAATAGATTAATAATTAGTCATCTATGATAATCATACTCGTAGCCATGTTAGTTAAGTCTTCTAGGTATACATAGAGATATTTCGGACAGATAGGTAATCTTCAAATACTTCAAAGACCTACAGAATATGGCATTTAAAATACTTTTAAAATTTAGCATTTAAAATACTTTTAAAATTTAGACTTTCTGGACAGTGAGACATGTCTGCTCCTGGCATCACCAATTTACTTCAGAGAGGAGGATGGGCATTGAAGACACTTCATATGGAATTTATCTTCACCTTGTCAAAGATAGCCATTTGGGCAAGAAACTGTTCTTGCCTGGACTGCTTGATTGACTGGACATGCAGGACCCATAGAAAGGTGACCACTAAACTTTGCTTGACAAAATGATCCTTCAGGTTCCTGCTTCACAGAGGAAACTGCCAGACATTCTACAGGATACTGAGAGAAGTGACTGAGAGACTCTAGCTCTGTGGGCTGAAGACAAATGCCCCAACTTTACAAAGGAACATTAGGTGACTGTTCAGGCTGCCAGTTGTCTCTGTCTACCCTGCAAGACTCCCGAAAGTTGCTTGCATCCTTCTCCCGGTTCTCAGGTAATATTATATCCTTCTGAGGTCTTTGATGTGGTTGAAGACTAGATAGTTATAATTTCCTCAATTATGATAAAAGATAAGTTAGATATAAAACCTTAGACTCACAAATATAAGATAGACAGGATATCTTCTTTAATATTATAACTGTAATTCTTGTTTGATGATTGTTTTGTTATATGTAATTGTACTATGTAAAAGTTAAAACCTTCCTTTAAAAAAAAAAAGAAAAGGGGAAGTGCTGTGGATATCACTCTGTGTAAATAAAGTTCTGATTGGGCAGTGGCCAGGCAGGAAGTATAGGTGGGACAAGAGAGAAGAGAATTCTGGGAAGTAGAAGGCTAGAGAGAGACACCGCCAGCTGCTGCCATGAGAAGCAACATGTAAAGACACTGGCTACAAGCCATGTGGCAAAGTATAGACTAACAGAAATGGGTTAATTTAGGATAGAAGAAGTAGATATCAAGAAGCCTGCCACAGCCATACAGTTTGTAAGCAATATAAGTTTCTGTGTGCTTTCTTGGTTGGGTCTGAGCGACTGTGGGACTGGCGGGTAACTATAACTACATATTACTTAAACAAAGATGTAACATTAGAAGGATGTGCCTTACTACAAATTTTATTTTTAAATTTCAGGCTGCAAAATTTCAATTTTTGTTGCCTTATCCACTCCTGTCTGATACACAGGTATATTCATCTGTAGTGAACACTGGAAGATGTATGGAAGATGTAGTGGTTTATACTCAATAATAGTTATTGCTATGTTTGTGTCCAGTGTACTGGAAAGTAAGACTTAGTTACCTTGGTATTTGTATATTCTTTAAGATTAAAATTGTTCCATTTCAATAGAAAGGAGGCTGAAAGAAATTAAATGGAAATAAAAGTTAAGTCCTCTGCTAGAATAAATTATAATGTAATTTTTAGTTATCATATCTTAATGCTATATAATTTTCAGTCCAAGAATTTTTGAGAGCTCAATGTTCAATCTCTGGATGAACCATACACTTGGGGTAGGAGTTGTTTTAGAGACAAATTGCTTTTGACTTTGATAGAAATTGTTTCTGAAAAATTACTCATAGGCATAGAAGGACCACAATCATAGCAGGAGCAGAAGAAATGCAAATGATAAAAATGTGGAAAAATGTGAGAGAAGAATTTGATTTCGAACTGAAGATTAAACTCTTGATTGCAGGCAATATTTTCATTTGTACAGATGAGAGTATGAGTTTTAGTTAGAGAGAGTTATAAAGTGATATAATAAATGTGTGTTCATATATCTAGTAGTAAATAAACCATCAAGATTTGTGCTTGAGATAGAGTTCTAAGATCAATTGTCAAGACAACATAAATTAGTATGATGACAGCCAGTAAAGAAAGGAGAAATATGAGAATAATTCATACTTAGTTGAGTACTGAAAGACATATTTTAATATTTTTTGATTTAATGGTATCACTTTATTGTAAAGAACCCACAAACCAGGGCATCCAACAGCTATAAGGTAGCCATTCAAACACTTGCCCAATCTCAAAGTCTACATTTCAGTGAACTTTGATGCAATTAGAATAACCATGCTGAAACTATGGAGCTTTACTTTGGATTTCATTTGCTTTCCTATCAATTACATTTTTACATACTTCTCTATGACAAAAAGTAAGAATAATCTATGACAGACTTAAAACTAGAAAAACAATTAGCTTTATATCTTGTTTTATGACTTCTCCTTCCTTTTGTCTGGGTTCTATTGTTCCTCATCAACTAATACTACCTTTTATTGTCCTCCTTTCTAAATGTTATACTTTATACTTTCTTACATCTAATTACATATTTACACGTACCTATTATAGACTAGGATTCACATAGGAAGGAGAACATTTGACTTATTTTCTTTCTGTTTTGCATTACATCACAATATTATAACTTCCAGGTCTACCCATTCCCTGAAAATTTTATAATTTCATTTTTCCTTTTGGCTGAATAGCATTCCATTATATACATAGAAAAACATATTTGTGAGTATTGGTTTGTAAGTTTATTTTAAAACAATTTTGTCGATTTGGTTTTTTGCAATTGGCTTTAGCATCGTTCCATTGGTATATTTTGTTATTATAGTTAGGATGAGGATAATTCTGACATAGAAAGGAGTTTGTGAGTTGTTTTACTCTGCAAGTAGCTACTATTGGTGGAAGTCACACTTTTCCAAATGAGTAATTTAGTTAGTATTTGTGAAATATGCCTGAAGACATGGATTTGATCCACAGCCAAGCAGCTATTTCTAAGTGGTAGTTGTTGGGAGTGGGAAGATCAGTGTTCTTCAATGGAGTAATAATAGTTATATTAAACACATTCCAACACATGCCACATTCTAAGGAGTGGTTAGCCAGCAGAAATTAGTTCCATGTTTTATTTATTTTCTTTTTCCTTCTTAATGAAATTATGTGATGACGGGCGAGGTCTGGAAAATACATTCTTGCCTTGGGGGAAATGCCCTTCCTGATTATTTCCACTCCTCATACTGGTATTTTCATTGGTTTGAACTTCTGTAGGCCTTTTGCATGTTGTCATAGCCTCTGAGTTCATATGTGTCTCTGCCTTGTAATACGTTCTCCTTAACGTTGCCTACCACCACTGGATCCTACAGTCTTTCAGTTCTACCTGTCACATAGATATATGAACCTTGAGGGAAGAAATGTGATTAATGACATCCTAATCAGGGATAAACACTCCATAGTCTCTCACTCACTTAATGTCATTCAGTTGGGAGTCTCTGTGTTTATTCTCATCTATTGCAAGATGATGCTTCTATGATGAAGATTAAAGAATGTAAAAATCAAAGAGTATAGCAATATTATTAGAAGTCACTTTGTTGCTATATTCCTGTAGCAGAAAAATGGTAGTAGTTTTTCCTATGTCTATGATCAATCTAATTTCAGGTTCTTGGCTAGTTTAATGTAGTTATGTATGGGTTCTATCTCATGGGGTAGATTTTTAAGTTCAGTCAGAAAGTGGCTGATTATTTCCCCTAAATATTCATGATAGTATTATATTAATAAACATATCTGTAAGCACATCATTATTATATCTTTTGGAGTTAATATTTGGGTAAGAATGAAGGTTACTGTTCTCTGCTGGTAACATGTGTAGCACCTTCTAGCACTAGGAACACTAACCAATAAGATGACGCTTCCACTTGAGATTCATGTAAGTTTTTCCATAGTATACATCATAAGTATGTGATGTCTTTCTCAAAAGGGTCTACATAATAGTTGTGGATGGTAACCAATACAACTGACAATAATCTATAGTGTCTGGGGGTATTTATATGATCCCTTTGGCCAATAACACAGAAGGATGTAAGTCATTCCTGGTACTGGGAATTTTATTTATTAGGATAGGATGTATGGTTGAGTCTTTGTTCTCAACTATTGAATGACTCTATTTAAACTACACACACATATATATATATATATATATGGAAAGTTTTAGAAAGTAAGATAACATATGGCTTTTCAACAGGTCTTTAGATTTAGTTGAATACCTATATGCTATCCTTTAATTTGTCCTCCTGTCCACTTTCTTGAATCCTCCTCTTCTAATTTCCCACCTTTATCCCTTTACAACACTACATTATATATTCCCTTCCTTAAAATGTCCTTTCTTCCCACTAGTCCCTTTCTAGCTACCAACATGGGTAGTTATTCTAAATGAAATACATATATCTAAGGCATAAATGCTAGCCCACACATAAAATAGAAAGCATAAAACATTTGTACTTAAGTATCAGGATTACTTCATTGGGATGACTATGTATTGCTCCATTTTGTTTAATAGAAGAATAATATTATATTATATAATTGTACTACATTATTCTACATATTCATTGTACTACAGTTGGTGGATATGTTCAATGTTTCCAATTTCTGGCTATTATGAGTAGAACAACAATAAACATGGTTGAGCAAGTGTCTCTGTAGTAAGCTGTAGAGACCTGTGGTTTATGCCTAAGAGTAAGATTTCTGAATCTTATATATATTTTCATAGTAATCACATGGATTTAGTAATTGTATTAATTTTCACTCCTCTCAGCATTGAATTTGTGTTCCTATTTTCCCATATCCTTTTCATCCTCTCCTGTAATTTGTTTTATTAATTTTGTTCATTGGGACTAGGGCGAGATGAAATCTCAAAGTAATGTTGATTTGCTTCTCTCTGGTGGATGAAAATTTTGAGCATTTTAAAATGTTTATCAGTCATTTGTACTTCATCCTTTGAGAACTCCCTATTTAATATTTAATGTATCTTATTTATTGATATTCTTTTATTTTGGTCCCTTATGTACTCTATATACTTACCAGATGTATAATCTGTAAAGATGTTTCCAACTCTATAGGTTGTCTTTTGTGTTAATGATTGTGTCCTTTACTGTACAGAGTGTTTTTGTTTCATGTGGTCCCCGTTTATTAACTGTTGGTTTTATTCCCTATGCTCTCAACATTCTTTATAGAAAAACCTTTCCCATATCAATAAACCCAATCTTATTCCCTGCTCTCCGTTCTATTAGATTCAAGATATAAGGTCATTCATTCATTTAGAGCAGAATTCTCTTTAAGGTGATAGACATATTTATTTGCATTCATCTACATGTAGGCCATGTAGTTTGACCAGAGCCATTTGTTGAAGATGCTGCATTTACTGCAGTGTGCATTTTGGCTTCCTTGTAATGTAACAGGTGTCTGTAACTGTGTGGTGTTACATCCAATTTTCAATTGTTTTTCCACTAATTAACATGTTTGTTTTTATACTAAAATTATACTTTCTTAATTACTATGGTGTTGTAGTACAACTTGAAATCTGAGAGAATGATACCACTTTTGGCTCTCCTGGGATATTTTTGTGTTTTCATGTGAAGTAAACTTAAAAGACTGCTTTCCAATTTCTTTTAAGAATTGCATTGGACTTTTAATGGGATTACAGCAAATCTGTAGATGACTTTTTGTATGATGATCACTTTCATAATATTTCATTTTACTGATCCATGATCAGGGAGATCTTCCTATCTTTTGATATCTTCAATTTTTTCCAATGTCTTAATAATTTTTGTTTGTTTGTTTGCTTTGTTTTGTTTCATATTTTAATTCATGGTTTCCAATTGCTTGGTTGGAACTATTCTAAGATGTTCAGGCTATTGTGAACTTTACTATTTCCTTGATTTCTTTCTCAGTATACTTATTTTCTCTATGTAGGAAGGCTACTGATATTTTTGTAAGTTAAATATTTTTTTTCTGATATTTTGCTGAAATAGTTTTTGAGCTCTAGAAGTGTCCTGGTGGAGACTTTAGAGTCTTGTGTTTAAAAGCATATCCTCAGCAAATAAGGATAGTGTGGCATCATCATTTCCTATTTGAACATAAAAACACAATATAAAGAATCATTGCTGCTCTACTCACAGTAGCTAGAAAATGGAAACAACCTAAATGTCCCAGAACTGATGAATGGATAATGAAAATGTGGTACATATACAAGATTGACTACTTACTATTCAGCTATAAAAGTAATGAAATCATGAACATTGAAAGTAAATGGATGGAACTAGAAAAGATCATATTGAGTGAGGTAACCCAGAGCCACAACAAGAAATACCACATTCTCATTCTTATCTGAGGCACCACCACCAAATCTTCAGATGTGAGTATACATCCTAGTTGCTTTGTATATGCAGAAACTGTAAGAGTCCAAATGAAACATGGCCAGATTAGGTGTGTAGGGGAGCAATAAAAATGGGAATAACAGGAAAAAATAATATTAAGAGGGCACTTGGAAAATATTCAAGGATCTATATGGATGTAGAAGGAAGGTAAATAAAGAAATAGAGAGAAGAGTGAAATAACAATCATGATGTCTAAAAAAACACAAGAAATCATATTATGAATTATCTACCAAAATACCTATAATGCATGTAAGTCAATTTCTAAATATACATATACATATACATATATATATATATATATATATATATATATATATATATATATTTTATTTAATTTTCCAATCTTGGCTGACAGAGACATAGACCATCTAAGAAAAACCCCAACATGAGGTTTAAGGAGGTTCCTTTTGAGTTGTTTCTCAGAGCTCTGCTAGAGGCCTTCAAAAGTTTATAGGCTATTGCCATGAGTAATCACCAGGAGGTAGAGGTTGGTCCCTATTACTGAAGAGACCATGGACTTAAGACACACAACCCAGAGGCTCATCAAATGGAATTTCCTGAAAATGTCCTCCCATGCAAGTTTAAAAAGGAGGGGAGCAACTACTCATCCTAAAAACCTATGACACCTATGAACCACAACAACAATGACAAGCAGGGTACAATAAGCCTAAACACTCAGCAGTGACACTCCTACCTTATTGAAAACAGCAGCTGTCTAATTGTATATAAGACCACATCAACAAACAGAAAACTATGCTTGCTAGTGGAAACCTAGACAAAATATTAATGTAGTTATGGATTGTGGAGAACCTACAACCATCTACATCAAAATGTAGAGCTGGGGAGCCAACAACCAGCAGAGACATCTAAAACACAATTCCTTCACCCAAGGCTCAGTGATCATTGTGTCAGTGGGAATGGAAATATTGGAAGAGCCAGAGGAACAGAAAGTTTTTCATGAGATTGTGTCTACTGAGAATGTCAGAAGCTACACCCATAAGTCTTACTGATCTGAATGCCTAAACATGAACAGAACAAGAATGAAACCCAAAGACATGCTAAATTGGACAGAGAACAACTTATGAGGCCTCAGCTGTGCACAGATTCTCTTGTGAAGAACATACCAATTTGTTACTCAATATCCAATGGTCATCCAGGGAAAACATGTACATGGAAGTAGCATTAAATAGACAGCATGGTGTATTCCTATGTTTATGAATATATATATATACATATATATACATATATATATATATGTGTGTGTGTGTGTATGCAATATTGTATATAGACTACATATGTATATATATACTATATATAGTTGCAATAAGTGCACACATATATGTATGTAAGAAAAATTAATAGAAAAGAGGCCATGAATTTGAAAGAGAGCAAAAAGAGGGTTTATCAGGGTTTGGAGAGAGAAATGGGGAAGCAGAAATATTGTAATTATATTACAATATAAAAGATAAAAGATAACCAATTAAACATAGTATGTTCCTTTAAAATCAGCATTATTAACAATCCTTTAGTCAAAATGCCCAAAAATTATAAAGAGAGGATATCAATTAATGAAACTGGAGGGGAAAAGGGAAGCTTTACAGCATGAAAGAAAGACAAAGAAAGTCAGAGAATTATACAAATATATTTCAAAAACTTATATTATACCAAGCTAGAAAACTTAAATAAATGAATGAATTTCTTGATATATATGGCCTACAACATTTAAATTAAAATGAAATAAATATTTAAACAACCCAATAAACCCTAGTGAAATAGAAGTAGTCATCAAATATCTCCTAACTGGGCACACACCTTTAATCCCAGCACTTGAGATCTCATGCCTTTCCTTAGGAGGCACTTAGGCCTTTAATCCCGGCACAAAGAAGGAAGTGATACAGCTTGGTGGAGAAAGGTATATAAGGCTCGAGGAGACAGAAACTAAAGCCTTTTCAGGCTGAGGAGTCCTAGAGGTAAGAGGTGGCTGTGGCTTGTTCTTTTGTCTCTCTGATCTTTCAGCATTTACCCTGACATCTGGCTCCAAGGTTTTCATCATCAGACCATTTAAAATTCGAGCCATTCTACCAAACATTGGGGAAGACAAAGACCCAACTAGATATCTCTCAACACCAAATGAAACCTCCAGTTGGGGATAAGTCATACCTAGACAAAGTTTTGGCCAAAGGGGCTCCATGGATATCTAGAAATTGCCCAGGCTGTTTCCATGGTTATTGATTACTCTCCACAAACTGATGGTGTGGTCCTATTGCTGAAGACAACATACATGTATCTCACTTAACAAGAAGAAGTCAAGGTGGTGCCCAACTAAATCTTTTACCCCCATTGGCTAGTGATAGAGAAAGGGTATAGATTTGGGTGGGTGGAAAAGTGGGGAGGATTTGGAAAGGGACTGGGGAAACTGTCATCAGAATATACTGAATGTAAGAATGTATTTTCAATTAAAAAATAGGAAAAAAAATGATTCTTAACTATATACTTGCAAACTGAATTTAGGAACATCTTAAGAAGGTAATTTATGAACAAATAAAGTTTCTTTATATTTTTGATGTGTTGTGTACTGAAGAACTTCTCTGGTCATATCTAGTTGGAGCCCTATATGTCTTATGTGTTTGATGTGGACCTCATTATCTATATTTGAGAAATTTTCTGCTATAATTTCATTAAACATTCTATATATTCCATTTGATTTTTAACTCTGCTTCTTCTTCACCATGGATTCTCAGGATTAGCCCTTTGAATGTATCCCAGATATATAGAAATACTTGTCATGTTTCTTATTCCTTTCCTTGTGTATATCTGTATTGCTGTCTTCCATTCATGAAATTTATTATTCCACATGGTCTTCTTTGTTAATGGTGCATGTTTGTTTGTTTGTTTCATTTAACATTTCTTTTAGCAGTTTCTGTTTGGTGTTTTTCAATGTTTCAATCTCCTAGCTAAACCTTTCCTACAATTCCTTAAACTTTCTCTTCCAATTCATTGTTTCATTGACTTTGGAGAAAGTCTTGTCTAGATCTTTTATGATTTCATCAATTTGTGCATCTGTTTGTTTGAACCTTTTACATGATCATAAGTTCCTTTTAAATGCAAGACACTGAATTTTTAGACATTTCAGCTATATGAAATTTTGGATTTGGTTATAGAGGAGTTAGTTGCTGGTGAATGGGTCTTAATTGGTTGGTTGCAGGGTAATATTCTCTTTATTTCTTTGTGTTGTTTTGTGTAGTTATTTGATTTTACTCTTTTGAGAAGCCTGCCAACCAGCTCCCGAATAAATCACACATGGAAGTTTTTTCTTAATTATAAATATCCAGCCTTAGCTCGGCTTGTAGCTAGCCAGCTTTCCATAACTTTAAATTACCCCATCATTCTTTTGCCTGTGGGCTTTATACCTTTCTCTATTTCTGTATTCCTTTCTTCTTACTCTGTTGCTGGTTGTTTAGCTGGATAGCTTGCTCCTGATGTCCTCCTCTGTCTCTGGCTACTTCTTCCTTTCTTTTCCTATAGTTCTTCTTCTGTATATTCCCTCTTTCTACGAGCCCCACCTATCCTTTCCCCTGCCTCACTGTTGGCCATTCTGTTCTGTTTTAGACCATCAGGTGTTTTAGACAGGAAAAATAATACAGCTTCACAAAGTTAAACAAATGCAACATCAACAAAAGTAACATACCTTAAAATAGTATTCTACAACAGTTTTGCATATCTATTGACATAGTTTTGTATTTTAGTTTTTACTTTCCCTTCCTTTCATTTAAATTAGATGTATTGTTTCCTGGGAATTTTCCCCGAGGTTTGTCGACACAGTTGTCAGCTATGGAGATTGTTGAAACTTAGCAATGATTATCAAATGAAGTCGCTGACGTATCTTAGCTATGTGTCAGCAAAACCAAGAGTAGAGCTCTATGCTAACTACTAAGGGAACCAGATTAACTCAAACCCTGGTCACTATTTGGATTATGTGTACCTGCTAGAGCAGAATTCCAAATGTCAAAGTGAAGTCTGTGTACTGGTCAGATATTATGGTTAGGATCACAGACTCAAAGTGATCTCTGGGCCAATAGAAATGTAGATTCTTTGTCTTGAGGTGCTCACTGAAACCTCATAAATCAGAATCTCAGTCCCACAGTGACATTTAAGATGACTAGAGTCAAATTCCTCGTTTCTTAAGGGTTCCTGGAACGTAAATTTGATCTCTCACTGACCGCTGGACCACTAGGAATTGTGCTGTGTTTTCCAATGGTCCCACTATAGCTGGAGCTTGAGTCCTAGTAGTTATATAATCTCCAGAATTTTAAAACAACTCTGTAGTTGGAAGTCTCTTTATCCTGCCTGGTCTTGCCAGGCCCCATGTTCTTCCGACCTGGCAGTGCTGTTGCCGCTTATAAAATAATCACTCAGAAGCTTATATCAATGGCCTATGGCTCAAGCTTCTGAGTGATTATTTTATAAGTGGCAGCGGGGCCACCAGGCCGGGGGAAGGCAAGGCCAGGTGGGACCAGGCGGGATAGAGAAACTTCCATTAAATATGTTGTATGTTCCTCTGATTAGTTGATAAATAAAGCCATTCGGCCTATGGCAATTCAGCTTAGAGGCAGGCAGAAAATCTAAACAGATAGACAGGAAGAGAAAGGAGAGGCAAAGCAGATGCCAGCTGCCACTGAAGAAACAACATGCCAGCAGACTGGTATGCCACATCCATGTGGCAAAGTATAGATTTATAGAAATGGGTTAATTTAAGATAGTGCTAGATAGTAAGAAAACTGCCATGGCCATAGTTTAAAAATAATGTAAGCCTGCATGTGTTTAATTGATAATTTAGTGGCTGTGGACCAGGATGGACACAGGAAAACTTCCAGCTGCACAACTCTCTTCCTGGGCCACACATTCCAAGATTGACTTCAATTAATGTATCTGAAAAAAATTAATTATGGCAATTTGCTCTCTTAGAACAATTCAGTTCTTATCTTAGCAAGTTAACAATGAAAGAAGTATGAAAATAACAAGTTTTATTTTCCCAAAATGTCTCTTTTTCTGGAAAATACCTTGTTTTTATCAACTAGCATAAGGCCATGCCATGTTGTTTTTTAAAAAAGTAAAAATAACATTTTTTTCCACAGAAAACTCATCCTATCATGGTTGAAGGATGGATGCATATTTAAATGGATTTTAATTTCTTTTTTAGCCTTAACCAACAAAGAAACCAGAATAAATTAGGTAACTCAGAACCAGGTGCTTGTGCCCTAGAAATTTCTGACTTAGCCTTTTGTAGAAATTTGCATTATATCTTTACTACTTGAAAAGTCTTAAGCTTTTAAAAGTAAATCCTCAAAGTATGCTCTGGAGAGAATATAATTCTAAGAGTCAGTAATTCTTTTTTTGTTTGTTTGTTTGTTTAAATGGAATAAGCTCAATTTTACTCCAGTTTTAAATTTAGGAAATTCCACCTCAAAAATTTGACTTTCCACTTCCAGTTTAATCCCTTTATTCTTAGAAAGTTTGGACATGAAAAGTAGAGCAGGGGGACAGACACAGCTTTCAAGGTTGAAGAACAGACTTGATGAATATGTCCCTGGAAGTGCATTAATATCTGTGAATATTGGGCGTGAACAATTTTAAACAAGTGCTGTGTAGTTATATGCCCTTGAAGTTGATAGTGGCTAGCCAAATGTCATGTCCTTCCTATACAATGAGAAGAAATACTATTCTTGGTATCTCAACTTTTAGAAAAATAAATGAGGCTTATCTGTAATCTTAGTGGTTCTGATAGCCAGCAGACAACAGTGTAGGTCTTCCTAGGAAATCAACCACTGATTTAGATCATGCATACCTCCAAACCAATCAACATATCACATTTTATTCAAAGGCTGTAACTTCAAGGTGCTGACATCTAGTTTTATGCTATTATGTACTAAGACAATTTTCTAACAATTCAAAGAATTATTGTTTTGCTATGAATATTTTAAATGCAACAATTAGTGTAAAGTAAGAGTTTCAAAAACTACTGCATTTTTCAAAAGCTAAACTACTTCTGATACATTTATATTAACACATGAATATTCAACATCAATATTCATAACATCTGGTATTTTTATTCAGTATAATCTTATTAATTGCATAGGCAGCTTGATGACAGAATTAATCAGTAACATGGTTAGAATACTGAATAATTTGAATGAGAGTTTCAGAATTAGATCATTAGCAGTCTGCTTTGGCCTAATGACAGGGTATGCACAGCAATTACTAAGAAAGAAAGGAATAATAACATGTTCAGCCAAGGGCAGTGTTTAATTGCACATAGCATATATAGTAGGAAACATTAAACAAAGAAGGCACACAGGCAATATTACAATGAACAGAGAATACTAGCAAAATTTATTTAGTTGGAGTTTATTGTTCCTCTAAGACAAACTAGTCTCTCCTAAACATTGTATGGATTGCTAATAACTTCAAAATACAGACAGAAACTGGGATAGTTAAGGATTAGCCTCCTGAAGCTCTGAGACAAACTTAGCCCAACCAACAGCCAAACAACAACACCATAGTAGGTCATCAGCTGCCCCAGAAAAGCTTATTGAGAATTGTTAACCTTGTGTTATAAACTATCAGTAGTTATTATTATGCCGCTTTTTTTCTTTGCAAGTCATTTTTGATTTAACCTCAGCTCCTAATCCACATATCCTTGGGAGACATGATCTGCAAATGGCTGCATTAAGACTCTTAGCTTTTGACTGCTGGATGTAGACAGGCAAAGGAGTGCTCTGACAGGCTCTGTCCTTCTAGGGTGGACTGGAGTTTGGCATAGTTCCTTGTAGCAAAGCCTTTTTTTTGTAGGATTCAGCTTTCCATTTCACACTTAGTGGGAGCAACAGTTCTCCATGGATGCCTCACTCTGCATTTTTCTGTTTTTTTTTTTTTTTTTTTTTTTTTTTCACATCTTTGCTCACAACTTTGCAGACAGTACTTCCCTGAACTCTCAGTAAACCAGCTTGAATACACTAATTCTATTTTGACATGTCTTTTCATGGAAAATACTGTCTTGATATCTACATTATAGAGACAGAAAAAGTGTTGGAGACTAAGTATGTTTGTCAATTTTACTTCGTCATATAGCTTCTCTTTAACAAACTCTAGTTAAATATACTTTTCTACATCTTGATAACCATTCTGTTTCTCATTGAACCTTGTTACCTTGGCAGGGAATGAGAAAGAGAGTCACATCCTGCATTCCTCTCCACTGTAAAACATTTCAATGATCCATTACCTCTGTAAACATTAAGAAATTATATAATTTTATAGACTCTATGGCTTCTTACTAGATTTCATCCAAATATTGTATTTGATTCAAACTATATTACTTTATTAAATAGCCCAGAAGCAAAAACCCTCTAAACTCATATTTATTATATATAGAAGCTTAATTTCCATTTAACTTACATCTTAGCCACATCATTTTACTTATGATAGGCTGAAAAATATATGTTATAATTTAATATATTAAAATATTTACTTGTAATTTCCATATTTTTTTATCCACATGTAAAATTTCACAGTTATAAAAGTATTCACAAAGTGTCATAAATAAATTACATTTCAAGTATAATGTTTTGTTATAATAGAAATAAAAATTCATTCAAACCCATTAAGGAATATTTTATCAAAATCTCTTTTTTTGACAAAATGCATTTATTATTTTATTATGTATACATACATGTGTCTGTGTGAGTTCATGTCCACCATGTATGTGCAGATATCTATGGAGGACAGAAGGCATCAGATGCCCTAGAACTGAAGTTACAGGCATTTGTGAGCCACCTGCTATGGGTGTCTGAACCAGAACCTAGATCCTTTGTAAGATCAGTAAGCAAGCTCCCTTAACTGGTTAACCTTCTTCCCAGTTCATTACTGATATCTCTTAATTGGCACATTTTTACAAGAAATAGTTACTTTATCCAGGTGCAGAAACAATGATCTGCTTTGTAGCCAGAGCTATTTAGAATGTAAAGCAGGAAATTCTGTTTAGCCCAGAAGTTCTGGACTAGATTTAGAGATATCATAGTTAGATTCCATCTCAAAAAACCAAAATTCAAAAATAAAAACCACATTGGTCATAAACTGGAGTATTGTAAATTATCATGAGAGTTCAATTCATAACCCCTAAATACACATGCAAGTATCCTTGACAATTTTTCATTCAGGACTAGATTTAAGGTTTTTTGTTTTGTTTTTAGTGTGTGTGTGTGTGCGTGTGTGTGTGTGTGTGTGTGTGTGTGTGTGTGTGTGTGTTTAAGCATAACAAGTAATTGTATTTGGATAAGTTTTGACTCTCTAATTACCTCAATTCAATTCAGCTAAGGTCATGGCTCTTCTAAATTCTTAACAATGTCTAATTGGCTCATCAGGCTTTGTTATTGTTTTTTGTCCCAAATCATATTCCTTATTGTACTAAATAAAATGTGTCTTTGCTTAGAATGTTGGATACAAATTGTTATGAATAATTGTCATTAAAGAAGTTCAACACAGGTGATTAGATTTAGGGTTTTTGTTTTGGAAAGAAACGGAGAAATGGTGTGAGATAATGCTGTTGTACACTGTAAAGATTTGTAACTTCTATTGGTTTAAGAAAACGTTGATTGGCCAGTAGCCAGGAAGGAAATGTGGGTGGGGTGACCAGACTAGGAGAAGACTGGAAAGAGGAAAGGCAGAGATGGAGTCACAAGCCAGATGCAGAGGGAGTAAGATGAGAATACTGGACTGAGAAAAGGTACCAAACCATGTGACTAAACATAGACAAGAATTATGATTAATTTAAGTGTAAGAGCTAGTTAGTTATAAGACTGAGCAACAGGTTAAACAATTTACAATTAATACAAGCCTCTCTGTGTGTTAATTTGGGACTGAACAACTGTGGGACTGGGCAGAACAGAAACTTCCATCTACAGATAGAGCTCAACTGATAAAATGCTTGTTGATGATGCAGAAAGCACTATGTTTAGTCCTTAACACTACAAAAACTGTATATGGTGGTAGATGGGGAAGGCAGGAAGACCCAAAGTTCAAGGTCATTTTTGTTAAACAAAGAGTCCAAGGACATATATGTGTATATGAAGTATATGCATATATAATAAACACTGCTATGCAAATTACCATGTATCAGTTTTTTTTCTTTCTTTTTTTCTTTCTTTCTTTCTTTCTTTCTTTCTTTCTTTCTTTCTTTCTTTCTTTCTTTCTTTTACAATAATTACTTGCCATCAGATACTCTTGTCTATTGTCAGAAGTTCTCAGGTTTTCATTGCCTGAACATCTTCACAAAATATGTAAAGTGTCTTGATCCTGCAGTTTCCTAGAACATGTAGTATTAAAATATGAGAAAAATGAAAACATAAGACTTAATGCTGCAAGTTACATATCATTATTTTCACTATGCTTTTTAATCACATTTGACTAATGCTGACTGTCTTAGTTATTTTCTATTGCTGATAAGACACCATGAAGAAAATAACTTATAGAACAAAGAGCCTATTGGTAGATTACAGTTGCAGAAGTTAAGAATCCATGACCATCATGGCAGGGAGCATTGGAGAAGAAGGCAGATAAGCAGGCATGGCTCTGGAGCAGTAGCTGAGAGCATACATTTTGATCCTAAAGCTTGAGTCAGAGAGAACTAACTGGGTGTGTCACCAGTCTTTAAAACCACAATCTCTACCTCCAGTACATACCTATTCCAATAAAGTCACATCTCCTAATCCTTTCCAGACAGTTCTACCAATTGGGAACTTAGCATTCAAACATATAAGTTTATGGGAACCCTTCTCATTTAAACCACATTTTACCCCCAGTCCCCATAGACTCATGGCCATATCATAATGCAAAATGTAGTCAATGAAATTCCAAATGTCCCCATGGTCTTTTACACAATCAACACAGTTTAAAAGTCCATTTTTTCCTGAGAATCAAGAATATCTTTCAATTATAACACCCTGTAAGAGCAAAAAAGAAAATTACATGCTTCCAACACACAATCACATAGAATATACATTACCATTCCAAAATGGAGGAAAGGGAGCATGGTGATAAAATACTCCATCAATACAATATCAGAACTCAACAGAGCAAACACTAAATCCTGTAACTCCATGTCTAATAGCAAATGGCTTAAATGGTTCCACCATTACAGGTTTGCTGACTGAAACATGTCTCTCTCTTGGAAAGATTCCACTCTATCTGTAGCTTTTCCTGGGCAGAAATCTCATGCCTATGAGACCTCCAACAAGCTGGTGTCTCCAAGGCAAAGAGGCTTCAGTTTCACAGATTCGCATATGGTCTCTCAGCGTGTACATGTAGGGGCTGTCATATGCTTGGCTTCAGTGGCTCTCCTTAACTGTGTTGGAAGATTCCATAGCCCTTTCACTCTCATGTGCTTCATGACTCCAAAGCCAGAATCAAGTGGCTGAGGCTGCCAAATCTGGTATCCTGCTTGGGGGTAAAGTCTGGTGCCCTTCTAGAATAACATTTACATGAACTTTTCTTTGTCATTGTTTTTAGGCAGAGCATATCCTTGGGGCATTTTCTTTGACAAGTTGCAGGATTAACTGGGTGGTGTTGCCATACGGGCATCATTCCCTTTGTTGCGTTTCACATCAGCCCTCTCCTTATGTCTTTCAGGACAATGCCTGACTTGAACATGGAATTTCTTGTGCTCCTTTTCATCTAAATTTAGTATTTCATCTAGCCCTACTTGCTCTTTTTCAGTGAAGATCTGCATAAGAGTGGCTACCAATAACCATAGACAGAGTCAATACTAAGCTGTTTTTAAATGTCCTTGGTCTAACACTTTTTAATTTAATCTCACACAGATTTTTAGGACAGGGCAAATATCAGCCACAATCTTTCCCAAATTATCACAATAATGGCCCCTAGACCAGTTGCTGATGTTGTTCCCTTTGACACCACTTCAGTTGGGTCTTTGTAGTCCACATTGCTCTTGTCATTTCCATCGTCTAAGCTCCATTGGTTAGAATGGCCATTTAAGCCTAAATTACAGTATTCAGCCACTTTCCCATAACCAAGTCCCAATTTCTTCCACTTTCCTCTAAATAACCAGCATGGTCAGTATCAGACAGAGTTATGATACTCCTTGCTACCAACATTTGTCTTAGCTATCTTTCTATTGCCAAACAAGACACCATAAACAAGACAACTTACACAACAATTTATTGGGGCTTACATTTGCAGATTGTTAGAATCATGACCATGGCAGCAGACAGGCAGGCATGGTGCTGTAGCAGTAGTGGAGAGCTTACATTTTGAACCGAAAACAGGAGGCAGAGAGAACTAACTGGAGATGATGTGGGCTTTTGAAATCTCAAAGTACACCACCATTGACACATGTCCTCCTACAAGACTATACCTTCTAATCCTTCCCAAGCTGCCCCACCAATTAGTGACCAGGCATTCAAATACATGAGCCTGTGGGGTTATTATGACCCTACACTGACCAATATCAGAAGGGAAAGTACAAAAGCAGGAATAAAGACACAACTCATTAGGACATATCTTACAGACAGTCTAGTATGGTAATTTCCTAAAAAATTATCACATTGATTCATAAAAGTATCTTTTGTTCTCAAGTTTTCAGATAAAGAAGTCAAGAAAATGATTTCTTCTTGTAAGTTTATAGTGAAGCAAATAATTTTTTAAAAAGTAAATTATACTGTAGAAGACAATAGTTATTACTCAGTGATTAAGGGAATCAGATCTCTTGTATGGATATCCATTATCCAGGCCAGTTCTCCTATAAGAATAATTTAGTGGGAGAATATTAGGGAGGAAATAGAGCAGGGCAATGAAGTGGAAAGACCAGAATGAGGTTTCACTTAAAGGCTGACCTTGGTTTGATACACAAGAATAAACTGAATCTGTGTTTATTTTCCTTCTTCTTCTTAGAAAAGGAAGTCAGACCATTTGGCCATATACCATGACATCATCTTCTATTGTTGAAGCTACTCAGCCAACATCAGCTCTCTTGGGGAGACACCTTTCAGAAGGCAAGACTCAAAGTCATATCCATTGAATATATTGAACTTGTGAAAAATATAATAACAATATCAATAACTGTCCTTTATACTTTGTGATTTTTTAAATATAATCTTAACTTTGTATATTAGTGGATTTGCTTGAAAGTAGATTTTATCTTAGATGAATCATGCTGTTTCTTTAACTGAGATGCTACAATTTATTCATTTGTTTAATAGAAGAGAGGTTATGTTCTTAACATGACGCTATCTGAAGGTATTGTTGGCTCTAATTTAATTGATATAATGCCTTGCCGTTAAATATAATTAGCTTTAGAAACACAGGACTCCATGAAAAAGTCATGTTGTGAACAACTCTGGTTTCTTTCTTCTGTTTATTTAATACAGAGAAATGAGTCCATCTTCTCTAAGTATACAGAGCTTTATATTTCTCTCAGAAGCAATGACTGAAGCCAAATGATTATAAAAGTATAAGCAGATAAGATAGAATGTTAATGTGGTTGAAATTTAGATTTAGATATTAATTTGGACAATTTAGAAATTCTGTTTGGAATCAGTTTTCTCTCTTATAAGACTAGAAATTTTCCATGAAAAATTTAAGGCAGTCACGTAGCACAAGTTGTAATTAATAGACAAAATTTACTTCTTTTCACTTACAGGGTGTTATGGTTTATCTTTCCTGTGGATATAACTAAATCTTTGGGCAAAACATGTTAACAAAGAAAACATTCATTTTCCTCATAGTATATGTATACTAAATATATGTTCAAATATACTTGTGTGTGAATCAATATTTAAAAACCTTCTGAGTACCTTTTATTCATTTTGTTGTTTTTATGAATATGATTTCAGGAAAGATCACTTTGTATTGAATGGCAATTAATGACTCATTTCTGGGAGAGTCTTACTCACCTTCTCTCAGCAGTCATTAGTTGCCAGTAGTTTTTGTGTAGCTGTGGACCCCTTGAGAATTCCTCTCCCATTTTAGCATGCAGCTGCTACTCTTTAGCAGGAGGACACACTGTGCTGATTAGAACTCTATGTTTTTTGTGGGAGTTTATTTCATTGGACTACTATAAAGTTTTCTTCAGGTCTTTACTTTCTTGGCTGAGGCCTTTGAATTTGTGAGCATTGACCATCTTGATAATGGCATTTCCATATTCTAAAACTTTTAACCCATCCAACAAATCTCTAGACTAACTACTAGATCAAATCTTCAATGTATTTACTTCTTCAATAATGTTACTTGTTTATAAATACCAACAATCAATGAAAAATAGACACTATAAATTTGAGATAGATCCAAGAAGTGATATATATGTAAGTTTTTAAAAGAAAAGAGGGGAATGATACAGTTATATTTTAATGTCAAAAATAAAAAGGTAATGAAAACCAAAAAGATAATAGAAAGTGAACCAAAACTTTGAAAAAACTTTGATCACAGTTTCTTCTTCTTCCGTACCCCCTAGTTCCTCATTTCCCCTGTCTCCCAGAACAACTCCTAATCTATTTCTCTTCAAAAAAGAAAAATAAAACTAAAAGCAGACCTCCCAGGGATATCCACAGAACACAGTCTAACAAGGCACCATAAGACTAGGCACAAAATCCAATATCATGGCTAGACATGGTAACCCAGTAGGAGGAAGAGAGTCCCCAGCACAGGCAAAAGAGTCAGAGACACCTCCCTCTCCTATTGCTGGGAGTTCTCCTATTGCTTAGTTGATTCTGTGGGTTGTGTTCTTGTGATGTCCTAGGCTCCTCTGGCTCCTCTAATCCTTCCTTTTTCTTTCTTCAGGTTCCTCTGGCTCCTCGAGTGCTTGTATGTGGGTCTTTGCATCTGCTCTCATCAGTTGCTGGAGCATGCCTCTGATGACAGCTGCGATAGACATCGATCTATGAGTATAGCAGTATAGCAGAATATCACTAACTTTTTTTGGCAGTGGTGTTTGCTTGTATCCTGGGTCTCTGGTCTGTCTTGCCTCTGGTTCCTGGTCATCTACACAGGGTCAGGCATGGGCTCCCCCTTGTAATACAAGCCATAAATTGGACCAGCCATCAGTTGGCCACTCCCCCAAGCTCTATGCTATCATTGTCCCAGCATATCTTGCAAGCAAAACAGATTTTGGGGTCTAATATTTCATGGCTGTGTTGGTATCTGGTCCCACTGCTAGGAAACTTGCCTGGTTATAGAAGATGACCAATTCAGGGTCTACATCCTCCATTCCTATCAACCTTCGCTAGGGTCATTCTCAGGGTCCAGGGAGTTTCCACTATACTAGTTTTCTGTCTAGCCCCAAATGCCTCCCAGTTCCAGTTGTCTCTCTTAGGACTCTCTCCTTCCTTCTAAGCCTCCCCTCACTGCTTCCTCTTTTTCACATCTCAACCTGCCCCCAGTCCATCTACCAGATCTGTTCCATGTCCCCTTGCCAGGGAGATCATGTGTTCTCCCTTTGCATTCTTCTTGTCATATGCTTCATAAAATTTCTTTAGATATATCATTGCTCAACACACAGCTTGTCACTAGAAATATATTAATAATCCAAGTTAAATTAATAATAGTTAGCATTTCTAAGTCTATAAAATTTATCACTTAAATAGCATAGCAACAATCATCAAATTTTTCTGAGAATTAACAAAAAGTGCTGGTAAAGTATAATAGAATATGTTAGTCAGCAAGAAAATCTTTAGTACTAATAAACTGAAAACTAGACACTACACAGTTTTTTGTATAGCTTTTTTGTGCTACAATTTCGAATGAACAGGTCTGAGTTTAAAAAAGAGGATGGATACAGGGCATGATAAACACCAGAAGTATCATTACAGGCTGGCCAGCCATCCCCCACAACAGAGAAGCCCCTAGAGGCACATGCACCACCTGCATCAATTGGAAGAAGAGATGAGAGACTAGTCTACTAGCTAAACTGACCCAATCTTTAGTCCCTAAGCCCCAGGGTAGATCCCATACCCCTCCCCTTCCAATCTGAGCCCCAGAAGCTAGATAGCAGGTAAGAGTCCTTCAGGCAGACTGCTCCACCACTGCCACCACCCATTGGACTTTGTAGTCTACAAAACCCACACCACCACCCAAACCCACAGAATCCATCCTCCTCCTCCTTGGCCAACCATCCCCCACAACATCAGCAGCACCTAGAAGCACAAGTACCACCTGCACCAATTGGAAGAAGAGCAGCCTCCCCATGAACAGTACTCTGCAACACCATCAGCAGACCACATAGGCACAGATGTAGCAGGAATCTTAAAATGTCTTATTAATAAAATCAAACCTGGAGCCAGGTATTGGGGTGAACGCTGGAAGATCAGACAGAACAAGCCACAGCTTCCTCACCTTGCCAGTTCCTCAGCTGATCCTGTTTCCTCAGACTGAAAGCCTCGGATTCCTCATCCAGAATGGCTCACTGCTGAACTGCTGCTAGAAACCTAAAAGCTTAACCAGCCAAATGCTTCTAGTTTCTGGTCTTCATGCCTTATATATCTTTCTGCTTTTGACATCACTCCCTGGGATTAAAGGTTCACTTCATGCCTAGCTGTTTCCAGTGTGGCCTTGAACTCACAGAGATCCAGAGGGATTTCTGTCTCTGGAATGCTAGGATTAAAGGCATGAGTGCCACCATTTTCTGGCCTCTGTATCCAGTGGCTGTCTGTTCTCTGACCCCAGATAAATTTATTAGGGTGCACAACATTTTGGGGAACACACAGATGCCATTGGCATCAGTAGGAAGAACAGGCACAGGAAAAAGGAACACCAATTAGAAGAACAGACTCCGTAGGCACAAGTAAAACCCATACAATCAAGAATGATAGCTGGGTCTAGGCATCCAAACCCACACACACAAATGTTTGTGATCTGACAACCAGCCAATCACCAGAACCCTTGGTCATTCAGCCAAAAGACAATAAAGGAACAAAAGTCCTATGCAACAAAGACATCACAAGAATCATAACCTGTACCTATAATTATCCCAAACAAATATCAGTCAATGGCAGTGTAAGAAAATATTCAGTAACAAAGAGAAATATGGCACCACCATCCCAGTGGTTCTACAACAGCAAGACCTACCTGAACATCCCAATGCAGATGAAGTAGAAGAAAAAAAAAAACCTTAAAAATAACTTTATGTAGTTGATAGAGGCCCTTAAAGAGGGAATTTAAAAGACCTTTAAGAAAATGAGGAAAGGAGTTAAAACTGAAAGAAATCAATAATTCCATTAAAGAGAGCCAAGTAAAGCATTCAAACAGGTGAAGGAAAGAGTTCAACACTTGAAGACTGAAATAGAGGCAATAAAAAAAAAAAACTGATGGAATTCTGGAAATGGAAAATCTTGGTGAATGAACAGGAACTGCAGATGCAAGCATAACCAATAGAATGCAAGAAAAGAAAGAGAGACACTCTGGTGTTGAATATACAATAGAGGAAATAGATTCATCAGTAAAAGAAAATGTTAAATCCAACAAATTCCTGACACAAACATCCAGGAAATCTGGGAAACCATGAAAAGCCCAAAACTAAGAACAATAGGGATAGAAGAAGGAGAATAATTGTAGCTCAAAGGCACAGAAAATATACTCAACAGAATCATAGAAGAAAATTTTCACAACCTTAAGAAGGACATGCCTATGAACGTATAAGAATCTTACAGAACACTGGATAGACTGGACCAAAAAAAAAAGTTCCCTCAGCAAGTAATAATAAAAATACTAAACATACAGAATAAAGAAATAGTAAGAGCTGTAAAGGAAAAAGGCCAAGTAACACATAAAGGGAGACCTATCAAAATTACACCCAATTTCTCAATTGAGACTCTAAAAGTCAGAAGGTCCCAGAGAGACATTTTGCCAACACTAAGGGAGCATGGATGCCAACCCAGACTACTATACGCAGCAAAACTTTCAATTACCATAGATAAAGACAACAAGATATTCCATGACAAAACCAGATTTAAACAATACCTGTCCACAAATACAGCCCCACAGAAAGTACTAGATGGAAAATTCTGATCTGTGGGATGACTCATCCCTAACAGGCTTGTGGGCCAAAACAAGTAAAAAAGATACTTTCTGAGAGCCAGCCTGGTTTGGCATGATGGTCTTAGCAGCAGCAGCTGAAACATGATCTGGAGATGACCTAGACCAATGAGAAGTAGCCACGTCATACTAGTCAATGCATATTCATCAGACCTCCCCCCCACCCCCAGGTTTGCCTCTTCCTGAATAAACTGAGTTTATTGTTTGACATTCTCCTGGAGTCTGTGTAGTTTGACTCTGCTCCTACTTGGCCCCCACCCCCAAAGGGAACAAAAGCAAGGACCCTCCTACACCTATCCAATGAAGTTCACTGCATCCACAAAAACACAGGCAATAAATAATCCCACACCAGTAAATCTCAAAGAAGAGAAATACACACACCACCACCACCAACAACAACAACAACAAAAATAACAGGAATTAATAATCACTGGTCATTAATACCAAATAACTCAATTTAATTGAAGAGAACACAGGCTAACAGAATGAATATAAAAACAGGATCCATTCTTCTGCTGCATATAAGAAATATAAAATCAATGTAAAAGACAGACAGTATCTCAGAGTAAAGGGTTGGGGAAATTTTTTCTAGTTAAATCAACCTAAGAAACAAACTGGTATAGCTATTCTAATATCTAACAAAATAGACTTCAAGCTAAACTTAATCAAAAGAGATAGAAAAGGACATTTTATATTCATCATAGGAAAAATTCATCAAGATAAAGTCTCAATTCTAAACATGTGTTCCCCAAATACAAGGGCACCCACATTTGTAAAATAAATATTACTCAAGCTTAAATTACACATCACACCCCACACACTAAGAGTGGGAGACTTCAACACCCCACTCTCACCAATGGACAAGTCTGCCAGACAGAAACTTAACAGAGAAATGAGGGAACTAACAGATATTATGACTCAAAATGAACTTAACAGGCATCTATAGAACATTTTATCCAAACACAAAAGAATATATCTTCTTTTCAGCACCATACAGAAACATCTCTAAAACTGACCCCATACCCAGTCACAAAGCAAATTTCAACAAATACAAAAAAAAAAAAAAAGTAGAATAATAAATAATCCCTTGTCACTTATCAGATCACCATGGCTTAAGGTTAGAATTCAACAACACAAATTACAGAAAGCCTACAAACTCATGAAAGCTGAATAACTACTGAGTCAAGGAAGAAAAAGAGAAAGAAATTATAGGCTCCCTAGAATTTAATGAAAATGAATCCACAACATATCAAAACTTATGGGACACTATGAAAGCAGTGCTAAGTGGAAAATTTGTAGCATTAAGTACCTACGTGAAAAAGTTGGAGAAATTTCACATTAGTGACTTAACAGCACACCTGAAAACTCTAGAATAAAAAGAAGCAAACTCACCTAAGAGAAATAGAGGACAGGAAATAATCAAACTGAGGGTTGAAATCAATAAAATGGAAACAAAGAGAACAGTACAAAGAAACAATGAAAGAACCAGTTGGTAAATTGAAAAAATCAACAAGATAGACAAAACCTTATCAAACTAATCAAAAGATATACAGAGAGTATACAAATTAACAAAATCAGGAGTGAACAGAGGGGACATAACAACACTGAGGAACTCTAGATAGTCATTATGTCACACTTCAAAAGCCTGTACTCCACTAAATTGGAAAATCAAAATGAAATGGGCAGTCTTCTGGATAGGGACCAAATATCAAAATTACATCAAGACCAGATAAACAATTTGAATAGACCTATAACCTCTAATGAAATAGAAACAGTCGTTAAAATTCTCCCGACCAAAAAACCAAGGCCAGATGGTTTCAATACAGAATTCTACCAGAATTTCAATGAAACGATAATACCAATGCTATTCAAGTTGTTCCACACAATAGAAACAGAAGGAGCACTATACAAGCCAATTAAAAAATATATAAGTTCAAAGCCAGTAAGATATATCAAGTACAGATGATTGCTATGAAGTTTATGCATCTAGAATACATCATGAGAACGAACATGGTGAAAGGACACACCAATTCCAATAATTTATCTTCCTACTTCCACAGGAAAGCCATGCACCCTGGCCCATGTATGTCACTAATTGACCAGCTAATTAATTATTTAATTAAAATTGAGAAAACATTTTAAAGTGTTGTAAAGATGGTATTCTCAAGTATAAATAGATAATATTGTTCTTAAATGCTAAAGATTATTGATTAAAAATCTCAGTGATTTCAGGACAGGATGCTTCCTCATGAGTGCTCAGTCAGGTAAGTTCCAGAAGCCATGTGAACAAACTCTTGCCATTCCTCTTGGCTACCCACTACAACTAATTGATGTGACTTCTCTCTGAGGACACCACACACATTTGCTGGAAAATATAATGAAAAAGAGCTGGAAATGGGCTGGTAGTTGTCTTCCTTTAGGCTAGCTTTCATAGTCCTAGAATGTGCTATTTAGGCTGCTAGAAGGCTAAATATGAGCTACAATATTAACTTCCTAGGCAAGATTTGTCAAATAACGCAACAGTGGAAAAAACTGGTATTTTGGTAACCGACAGTTTCCTCATTGGATTTACAGCAGCATCAAAGAATAATTTTAATGTCTGCTACTATAAACCAAGTTTTTTTAATGGATAAATATGTCTCATGCCATAGGGAGAACTTACTATTACTGTGTAGCTAAATTGACACGGTCCCAAGCTATCTTCTACATGTGTTTGTGTCTACTCAAATGCTACTTTCAGACATAAGCAAAGAAACATCTCTTTGCCTTGGGCAGTGGTGAATGCAGATCCTCGTTAGTGCTCAAACACCTGAAATTGAGAGAGAGTTGAGTATCATCCACTAAAAGAGCAGATATACCGTAATGTCTGAAACTTAGGAGGTATTATGCCACAGGGGATAGAAAGGGTAAACGACCACCTACCTGAGTGTGTCATTGCCCTCAATGGTATGGCCTTCTAGACTAGTCATTAATCAAGAAAATACCCTCACAGACTTGCCTCCAATATGATGGAGGCCATTTCTATTTGTGGGTCTATCTTCCCAAATGGCTCTCGCTTGTTTCGAGCTGACAAAGAAATAGCCAGAACAACATATATCTTAATCACATCTATTACTCTGCTTTTCTGACTACTCCGTAGTCCTCTTCATTATATCTCACTCTAAAACTCATTCCTTTCTATAATTCATTTAGCCTACATAGTCCAATTAGTGCTGCCCACATGCAAATGGATATGGAGTAATCCATTAAAATTTTAACCTATAACACAGGATATATTTAAAACTGCACACATTTGGTTATTAAAAATTGCAAGACAACAATATTCTTTTAAAATGGTGTTATAAGCTAGTTATTAAAATTTACATGGCAATGAAGATCACAGTATAATGATAAAACTCAGGCCTGAGTCTCTTTCTATGATGGCCTGGTGGCATATCAGTGGATAGTACCATCATTTTCTGTGCTACTATCTTATAAATATAGTGGACAGCATGAGTTAAAAATTTCAAGGTATGATTTATTCATACATACAATAAATACTTTAGTAATCAGTCTTTAAATATTGGACTTTTCATAAGGAACTTAATATTTACATCTGCTGAAGTTAAAAGTGTCTTTATGCCTTGTCCCAATTCTCTCAATCTTTATTCTGGCATAATTGGATGTCTATTAATCATCTTCTTCTGAATGTGTTCCTACTGATATTCAAATAGTGCCATTATCTCACATTGTTTCCCTCCTACTGTTACTAATCTCTCTGGTTTACTTTGTACAACATTGTGTCTTTGTGCCACTGCCTGTTTTTTTTTTTTTAATCAGAGGTGTAATTTATCTTATAAAAGCTTAGAAACACAGAAGTGGATGAAGTGATCGTAACTGGTCAGTGATAATATGTAAATGATGAATTCCCTGTTTCTGTTGCCCAGATAAATAAATGTATATGTTATCCTTTAAGTAGCAAAGGTGAGAGAATCATATTTAAACAGCAATATTTGATAGAAAATAGCAAAGATGAAGTTTGAAGATGAAAGAATTGAGTTTAATACATATTTCTGAGTTTGGATATAAACTGTGGACCTCTTCTTTACACAACAGCATAAATTTACAACAACTATATTAGACTAGCAAGAGGAAGAAGACAATGAATGACTATATGATATGTAATTCTCACTTCAATAATTACAGAGATAGGATATTTTGCTCTTGTATTCCAAATTATGCACATCAAATAAAGAACTCTCTTATTATATTATCTTATATTTCTAATCTTTGAAAAAATGTCTCACATTCCAAGATTTAGTTTTAAGACTAATAAAATAGATTACACAGTTGTAAAAAATGACCATGAATATCTTTAAATAGAAAGAATTTCCTTCCATAGTTTCAGAAATATTTAATTGAATAACACCATTCCCTGTTTGGATCCTTGAAGTTCACTGACCTAGTCTCATATGCTCTGAAGCTTAATTTTCTGACTGCTTCATCATTATTCCTTACAATAATGTCTTTTTAGAACATTCCCCACAAATATTTATGCAACATATTCATATGAAAACACTGAAATAATAATGGTAATAATAACAATAATAGTAAAGTGCTAGAGAAGAAAAAATGTGCATAGTGAAGTAATTTTCCATTAGTTATTTGAAAAGTATACTAGAAACAATTCAGCATCCTAAAATGGCAAAAAGTAAAATCTGACTTCTCATTTCCTTCACTTGAGTTTTACAACATAATAAACGTGAACAGAAAAACTAACTATTCACATGATTATTTAGAGTAAATTTATATTGATGCTTTAAATTACAAATAATGTCTAGGTAAAGTAGATATATATATAAAATAAGAAAATTTAATAGCCAGACACAAAGGCACACACCTTTAGTTCCAGCACTTGGGAGACAGAAGCAGTCATGTCTTTATAGATTGTTCTAGCCTGCTCTACACAGTGAGTTGTTCCTGACCAACCTGAGTTATATGGTGAGATCTAGTACTGCCCTTCCCCCCTCAACAAAACAAGCTTTTTGATTTCACTTAATATCAAATTAGAGTTCAGTTACCAGCACTCATGTCAGGTGATCCAGTCTCTAAGATTCAAACTCCTTGGCATCTAAATCCCTCTTCTAGCCTCTGTGGGTTTGGACACACACACAATCACACAAACACGTAATCACACAAACATGTAAATATAAGTAATAAAAATAAAGTATTTAGAAAAGGAATTCCTATTTTGTGTAAATTAACATGTCCCATAAACTACATTACAGTAATAAATATCAACCATAGTATTGAAATATTATTAAAATAAATTCTATTTATTTAGGATAATATACAAGTTTACCAATAGCTTTATAGTACTCTGATGATTAAGAAACAATTCAGGCAGAAGGCATTATGATATTCTTAATAACCCCTTTTATAGTTAATTAATGAAAGATCATAATGAATTACTCTTTAGGCTTATATATTATTTTGAAAAATAAACTGTCAACTTTTCTAAATAGCCATAAAAACTTTATGAAGAAATTGAAAGCAAAAGCACCAATTAAAAAGAAAAAAAGCCAAACTATTGTATATGATTATGATCACAATACAAACCATCTGGAAGAAAACTCTATGTATTGTGACAATTTAATCCCAAGTATATATAGTTATGAAAATGCAAAATCACAATGAACAAATAATTAATAATAAAAATAATGATAATCATGATGATGATGATGATTATAAAGTTGTCTTGGTTATGGTTTTTCAGTTCTAAAAAGGTCAACTAAATTTACGAATAGACTTTTATAAAATGCCTGAGGATTTGAAATGGAATATTACATCTCAATATTTTCTCCTTCAGGTTAATTGAGAAAATTTTAACCAATAACAAATCTATAATCAGCTCACTAAAATTTGTAGGATTTTTTTTCATTTCTTTTCTGTTTTCTTAATTAACCTGGATATCATGTGCTGTGTTAGAAAATTTAGTTCACAGGATCACATTTGACTTGATTCATGATAGAATCAAAGATAATGATAATAAAAATATAAAACATTCATAAAATCAAACAAAATAAAGTTTATTTGTGCTACTGGTTCTCATATTGATGGAAATTTTAAAGATGTTGAGAGTTTATTCAACACTGCTTAAGACATCTGATGTTTATCACGTGGGACATATTTACTAATTGCTAACAAATCATACATGGAAGGTGGCTGTCTTTTATTCCTGAATTTGTTTGATGGCCATGTCTCTGCCACAGTTTTATGTTGTAGAACACTACTTCAAGATGTGTTACATTTTTTATGCTGTGGAAAATTTGTTTAATGATGCAAAGATGTGTTGCATTCTTTAATGCTGCATTGGTTGAACTCTGTGAAGCTGTGTTGCTTTGCCTGTCTTAAACACCTGATGGTCTAATAAAGAGCTGAAAGGCTAATAGCAAGGCAGGAGAAAGGATATACAGGCCTGGCAAAAGAGAGAATAAACTGAGGGGAAAATCTTGGAGTAGAAGAAGAAAAAACAAGAGAACAAAGAGAGGTGGATGCTGGGGGCAGACACCATGCAACCACATAGCCAGACATGGAATAAGAGTCAAAGTAGGATGACAGAAGAGAAAAAAGGAAAAATCCCAGAGGCAAAGGGTAGATTGTATAATTTAAGTTAAGAAAAGCTGGCTAGAAATAAGCCAAGCTAATTAATAAAGGCTCCATGTGATGTATTTGGCAGCTGGTAGAAGCCCCCCAAAAGATAAAAAAAAAAAACCAACAAGAGTTTTACAAAATAACTGTGTTCCTTGTACTTATTCATGGAAATTCTGACCTAATAATTTTTTTAAATTGTACACCATTTTCCCTGTAGGAAGCACAGAATCAACCATTCTCCTCACTCTTGACTAATAATAGTTTTAAACAATAAAACTTCTTTTTTAAATTTTCCTTGTACTTGGTCCTAACAGTCATTATTTTTAGTTATGCATATTTTTAGTTATGTAGCCACATTGTTTCTTTCCTCTTTAAATCATTCTTTTTTTTCAATGTATTGATTGTTTTTTTTATTATATTGATTGAGAATTTGATACATGCATATAATGGTTTTGACTAAGTACACCCATCATTTTCTTTCTTTTAAATCCTCATATAATTAAGATACGACTGTTTCCACTAAATTTCATGTGTTCTTTTTTTTAATCTATGGAGTCCAGTTAGTGTTTTCGGGATATGTGTGAATATAGGACCACCCATCTAATGGAGCATGTGTAACCTCCCAAGAACTGCATCTATGAAGACAACTGACTCTTCCCCCAGAACTTGTAATTTACTTTCTTTTAGCAGCTGAAGAATATTTCAGTACATGAAGATACTGCATTTTTAATTTTCATATATTAGTTGAGAGACATCTAGCTGTTCCCATTTCCTGGATAATATGAATAGAACATGAGTGAGAAAGGAAAAGCAAGCAGCCCTGTGATGGGATATAAAACCTTCTGGGCAGATTCATAAGAGTGGTGTATATAAAAGTCATATAGTAGATCTCTTTCTAGATTTTTGAGGAACCAACACACCAATTTCAATAGTAGCTACATCAGTTTTCTCTTCCAGAAAGAGTGGATAAGTGTATGCCATCCCTATATTTGCTCCAAAATCTGTGTTGTTATTGTTGTTATTATCCTAACCATTCTGGCTTGGGTAAGAAGAAATATCAAAGTAATTTAATTCATATTTCATTGATGACTAAAGATGCTGAGCATTTTTAGAAATATTTCCCAGGCACTTGTATTTCATCTGAGAAATCTGTTTAGTCCCATGCCTCCAATTTTTAGCTAAAGGTTTCTTTATGTTTAGTTTTATGAATTTGTTGTATAGTCCAGGCAAAAAGCATTTCTTGGAATATAATTGGTTAGCTGTTCCTTCACCCAAGGGGTAGTGAGTGTTCTTTGCTATATAAAAGGTTATGTTATTGTTATGCTGCTTCATGAAGTCTCATTTGTCAGGTTTTGGTCTTAATGCCTAAACTAGAAGGATCTTGTTCAGAAAAAGTACTCTTTTTTAAAAAAAATTTATTTATTTGTTTATTTTTCTTTCTTTTTACATACCAACCACTGTTCGCCCTCCCTACTCTGCTCGAGCCCACCCCCACCTACTGCCCCCCGACTCCCATCCCCTTCTCACAGAATCTAAGGCCTCCCTTGGGTATTCAACACAGGCTGGCATACCAAGTTGAGGCCAGAGCTAGCCCCTCCCCCTGCCCTGCATCAAGGCTGAGTAAGACATCACACCATAGGGAATGGGCTCTAAAAAGCCAGATCCTGTACCTGGGATAAGTCCTGGTCCCATTACCAGGGGACCCACTAACATATCAAGCCATGCAACTTTCACCCACATTCAGAGGGCCTAGTTCAGTCCCATGCAGACTCGCAGCTAATTGTCATCATAGAATCTACATCCAGTTACTAAAGGGAGCAGATGCAGAGACCAACACCCAAGCATTTGGTCAAGATCCTGGAGTTCAGTTGAAGAGAGGGAGGAAGGATTATAAGAGCAAGAGGGGTCAGAATCATGATGGGAAAAACCACAGAAAATATTCTTACATGTCTATGTTGAAATATATCACCTATTTTCTCCTCTAATAGATTTGGTATATAAGGTTTCATGTTGTTCTCCTTGATCCATTTGCAATTTTGTGCAAGGTAAGAGATGAGGGTTGAGTTTTATACTTTTACATGTACCTACACAGTTTGATTTACACCAGTTCTGGATGAACTGTCTTTTCTTCAATGTTTATTTTTGCTTCTGTGTCAAAAAACCTGTGACTCTGTGAGCCCAGTTGTAAATTCATTTCAACCCATTGATTGATGTGTCCATTTATTTCAGTGCAACACTGGGTGTGTTATGATAGTTCTGACATAACTTGAAATAAGAGATAGTTATACCTTGAGAAAAATATATTAGATTCGTCTATGTATCCTGGGTGATTTTAAGAATATATATTTTAGATTTATATGAAGATAAATGTAAAAGACTAAGATGTAAAAGACTTGTACAATGAAAACTTTTAAGACTTTGAAGAACGTAGCAGAAGATGGAAACACATCCATCCTTCTGGGAAGGTAGCATCAATATTGTGAAAATGGCCATCCTCCCAAGCACATTTATAAGCCTCATTTATCCCTGAGCTTGAACAGAGATAATGAGAATGAAGGTCACCAATATTTCTGGGATAGATCCTGTTTCACTATTGTTCCTCTGGCCATAGAAATACTCCCTATTTCAGATTTCAGGAAACAATTTATAAATTTATTAATGGCCACTAGGAACTCCTTCATGACATTAAACCTTATCATCCTCTTAAAAGAAAAACCTAGAATAGGATTTCTGCAGGGATTATATTTATGAAGGTCTATTCTTAAACCCACCAAGGAAACATTTGTATAATGACTGCTAATTGTTTAAGATTGTTTCCTAAAAGTTATAACAGGCATTATGAAGAGACTGAGCATAGCAGGCTGTGGAAATCAGTGTATTAGAATGCCATCTGAGATGTGAAACTAAATGCTAGACATTGTGGTTATTTGATATTTCCACCACTAATAATTTTAATCATTAAAATAATAATAAATGGGCATATAAGCACAAATGAAAATGTGTTAATATATCTGATTAACTTTTAAGAACAAAGGGTTGACCTAGAGAGTTTCATGCCTATTAGTCTTAGGCACATTTTCAGCCACATTATTTTGCAGTCCTGTTCCTAACTCTTGCTATAAGAAGTTTTCAAAAACAAAAAGGATTCTTTCAATGATATACATTTACACTTTAATTTTTCTTCAGAGTTACTGTCTAATTTCATTTAAGGCTAAACATTCATATTTTTGTAAACAGATTTTAGAAATATTTAGCTTTCAAAAGCATGTTTTGAGATAGAGAAAATGAGTGTTAAACTCTCATCAATCTGTCCATGTTTCTAAGCCTGTAAAACTCACATTCAGTATGTTTAAAATTAAACATTAAAAGTAGTGGTTAATTTATTTCAATCATTTTAATTTATGTGTGTTTTTAAAATGTTTTAAGGTATTTATAATTAAATAAACCTATGTCACCAAAAATGATATATACAAGGAAATTAATCAGGAGTAGGGGGGAAAGAAAAGCTATTCTTCATATTTTTCTTTAGAGAAAACACTATTTTATTATAAAATATATTTTACACTTGTGTAAGACATAGGTACATTAAAATGGGATTCTAGCGTATCATCCTTTTGTATCCACCCTAAGAAATACTTATTTTATTGCCGAGGCTCAAATAACTTAAGATGTTAAAATGATATATTACATGAACTACAAATAATGGTTGGATTTTGTAGATACAAAACAAAATGTTTAAGTGAGAGCTAAATGTTGACTTTAAGTCTGAATTTTCTAAAATCAGTTTCATTCAACAATAAGCTAAACCACTGCATCATATGACAAAAGTGAAACATAAGATGATGAACTCTTTTTAAAAGAGCAGTCACTCCATAAGCCACAAAATGGATACAATTGATTATGAACTGTGATTTCATACCTCTATGAAAACAGACTCAAGTTTATTACCCTATGTTAATGTGCCATGGTAAAGCAGCTGAGGTAATTACACTTTGAGTATTTTATCTTTGAGTTATTAAACTTGTCTCTGCCTCCCTACACACTAATGTTAGAGGTTAATAGCAGTGTTCTATTTTATCCTGTGCTCTACTTCACTTAAAGCAATGATGCATGGCCTTCATTAAAGCATAAAGCAAGGAATTGGAAGAAAAAATAACATCTACATTCAGAGCAAAATAGTCCTACATTTGTATGTATTAATTTTGGCTATGTTTATCTAAGTATACAATGTAGTTATCATGGTAATTTTTCTAGATAAAAGAGAACATTAAATCACTTTGTGGTATTTCCAAAGCAATGTTTCCAGTATGTTTTATATGTAAATACCAGATAAAATGCATCAGATGGATCTATTGGATGAAACATCTTTTTCCATTATCTGTTACTCTGGAGTTGTGCCTTTATAAGTTCAATGGGGTGCATTGCTCAGTAAACCGATTACTTGTGATGATGCATGAGCATAATGCAGCCTAATTGTGTGTATTTTTAAACCTCATTTTAAAGTATTGCCTTTTACATTAATTCTATCTTTCATATGAAAAAGCTGTAAAATCTATTACTATTTGTATCCTTCCTATCTCTGTGTCTTAGTGTTCTATTGCTGTGAAGAGAGACACGACTGTAGCCAACTCTTATGAAGGAAAGTATTTAATTGGGGATAGTTTGTAGTTTCAGAAGTTTTGTCCATTGTCTTCAGGACAGGGAGCAGGGTGCCATGCAGCCAAACACAGTGTTGAAAAAGTAGTAGCTGAGAGTTCTCCATCTGGATCAATAGGCAGCATGAACAGAGAGACACTGGGCTAGATAAGCTTTTGAAACCCCCAAACCCAACCTCAATGATGCACTTTCATCAACAAGGCCACATGTACTCCCCAACAAGGTCATATCTTCTAATCCCTCCCAAGCAGTGCCCCTCATTAATGACCAAGCCTTCAAATATATGACCATATGGTGCCCATCCTTATTCAAGCCACCACATTTGACTCTGTGGCCCTCATAGGCCCTCATAGCCATATCATAATACAAAAATTCTTTAATTAACTTCAAAAATCCCCATAGTCTATTATAGTCTCAGCACTGTTTAAAAGTAAAAAGTCTTTAACGTCCAAAGTTCAACTAAGTTTCTTCTAAGATTCATGACAATCTCTTAACTATAGCTCCCTATGAAATCAAAATCAAAGAGCAGGTCATATACTTCGAAGATATAATGGCAGAAAATATATTTTACCATTCCAAAGGGAGGGAAAAGGAGCATAATGAGGAAACACTTGACCAAAGCAAGACTGACAATCACCATTGCAAACTCCAACCTTTGTATTTCCATATCTAATTCAAAGTGCTATTCAGATCTCCAAGTCCTTCCAGCTTTGTTGACTGAAACATACCTCAGGCTATTACCCCTCTGGGGCTATTACCATACCTGGTTTGTAGCTTTCCTGGGCAGGTATCTCATGACTCTAGCATGGTCAAAATCTAGAGTCTCCAACCCAATCTAAGCTTTACCTACAAAGCTTCATACAATAGCCTTTCTTAGCTTCCATAAAGGAACACCCCTGATACATCCCTGGCTTCAGCAATTGAGCTTAGCTGCAGAAGGAGATTCTACAGCTCCTTTTTTGTATCCTTGACTCTAAACTAGAAACATGTGACCAAACATGCCGAGTTCTTCTGCTTGTTAGGGCTTGAATTGGCCAAACACACTTTCTGTTTTAGATGGTTTTGTTGTTGTTGTTTTTCTTTTGCTTTATTTTTTACCACTCAAGCTTTTATTTAATTCCTTTCCACAAGTTGGGAGCTTACATGGATGGGGTCTTGCCATGAGATTGCTACTCACTTTATCCCATTTAGCATCAGGATTTTCTTTAAACTTTTTATCTCTTTAAGCACTGAACCCAGCTCTATTACACTTCCTGGTATTTCTTTTCTCCCCAAACTGTAGTAGTTGCATTTTTCTTGTTTAGCTTGTTCCTGTTTAATATATATCTGCACAACAGTGGTCACTAATAACCACAGGACACAGTCAATACTAGGCTATCTTGAAATCTCCTCTGCCAATGTTATTACTCCCAAACCCTTCCATGTAGTCTCATGCAGATGTTTTGGATAAGTAAAAAAAAAAAAAAATAGCTACCTTCTTTGCTAAAGCTTTACAAGAACACAAGAAAAGTCTCTTGGCCACTTACTAATACTTTTCTCCTCTGAAACATCTTGGGCTGGGTCCCCAAAGTTCAAATTGCTCTCAGCACTACCTCCCATGGTCCCACTAATATGGCCCATTAAACACCACTTAATGAGTTCAACTGTTTTCCTAATCCAAAATCCCAAAACCTACTTTATACCAACAAGCAGCATGATCAGGCTTTTATAGCAATACCTGCTCCCTGGCATCAACTTACATCTTAGTCAGTGTTATTTTGTTGTGATGAAACAACATGACCACAGAAATTCCTATAAAAGACAGCATTTTTATTGGGCCTTGCTTATAGTTCAGATGTTTAGTCAATTTTCCTCATGGGAACATGCTAACTTGCAGGCAGACAAGGTGCTGGAGAAGTAGGTGAGAGTTCTACATTCATATCTGAACGCAGTATGAAGAGAGAGACACTGGACCTGTCTTGAGCTTTTAAAACCCCAAAGCCCACCCCCAGTGACCTAATGTCCAAACATTCAAATATGTGATCCTATGGGAACCATGCTTATTCAAACCCCCACACTTTGTGTTGCTCACTATCACATTTCTCTTTTTAGAATTAAACATTTTATCCTTACTATGTAACAATGGTTCAGTTTTTCCTCATATTGGGTGATTTCAATTTCCATTCTCTAGCCAGAATCTTTCTTTTCCAGTCTGGCTTCCTTGATATAGAGCATCATCTTTGTTAGGCTTCCACTCATGATGTTTATAACATATTGTGGTTGCTTTCTGTTTTATTAGGTGTGAAATATTCTACTTAAGTGGAATTTGATATGAATGTTGCATAAATGGAGCAGATGCAAGTGGGCCCTCTTGTCTGAAGGTAGGCTCCCTTGACTACCTTCACTACCACACTTGAGGCTACAGCTGCTCTACTCATATCATTGTAGAATGAGTCTTCCACCAAGCAGCTTTAAAATCAGAATAACCTTTCCTTAAGTATCCTCACCAAGAGACATTTTTGTAGATCAATTTGTTCTTGCTGTCACCACCACATCCCAGCTACTGGTATACATAATTAAAACCTCATGTGGCCAATAAAATGATTTATAACACAAAGACACTTGCCTCCAAGCCTGATGATCTGAATTCAATAGCCGGGACACATGGGTTAGAAGGACTAAATCCTGTAAATGGTCCTATGATAGCTACATGCATAGCATAGTAAATGGGCACATAAACACTCAAACAAACAAACAAGCAAACAAACAAACAATAAATAAAAATAAAAGAAGTACATTGAGATGACACAACCAAAAATAAAAGATTTAAATGGCACGTTGCTGCTCCACTATATGCAAATGCCAAGAACTGAAACCTCAGTACCATTTTATTATTTTAAAGGGATTTTGTTTTCCTATGTTTTATTGCTGTGATGGGGTTTGTATGATTATGACTTCTTATATCTTTTCAAAAGTTCTTTCAGATTCCAAAGGGTGCTTGAACCACTTGGCCAAAATATTTCTCTAGTTGTTAATGATGGATATTCATATTATTCTGGATATAAACTACTATAATGAATTATTTTAACTTATAGTTTATTGTTTTAAAAGGTAATAGAGGGCTGGAGAGATTGCTCAGCATGTAAGAAAACTAGTGCAATGATCTAGGTTTTGTTCCCAGCACCCCCATAGCAATTCACAACTGTATGTAATTCTAAATCCAGGGTATCTTATACATCTTACAACTTTTTAGGGCTCCTGAAAGTATGTGATGTACACATACTTACTTATACACTGTTTCAGTTAGGAATTCTATTGCTGTCAAGAGACATCACGACCACAGATATTCTTACAAAGGTGAATATTTAGTTGGGGTTGATTTACAGTTTTGGAGGTTGAGTCCTTTATTGTCATGGGGAACCATGGTAGCATTCAGGCAGCAATGGTGCTGAGAAAGCTGAGAAATCTACGTTTGACTCAATGGGCAGCAAGATGAGTAAGTGAGATATAATAGGCCTGGTGTGAGCTTCTGAGACCTCAAAGCCTGTCCTCAGGTGACACACTTCCTTCCACAGGACCATACCTCCTAATAGTGCCACTCCCTGTGAGCCTATGGGCCACTTATTGTTCAAACCACCACATATACACACACAAACACACACACACACACACACACACACACACACACACACACACAAATACACACACACAAACAGAACCACATTTTTTAAAGTTATTGAAAGGTTCAGGTTTAAAAATTAAAAGTACAGAGGTAGTTTTTGCAAGGAAGAAGGCAAAATAATCTGGTATCATTTTCCAATTTTCTCTGACTGACACAAAATTAGCATAATACTTTCATATGTAATTATCACTTGTAAAAATAAATACCTAACATCAAAACTTATGAATTATTAGTACTTTCTGTAATATCTGTTTTTTAGTATGGTTTCATTTAAGGTTTATAGTTTGTTAATGAGTTGCCATACAATGTAAAATATGCAATATAAATGCAAAATGGAATTAATAAGAAAAACATTTCATTTAATAACTACAGAAATGTAGGACTGCCTAATAAGAAAAAATGACAAATGGAAGTTTAAAACTTTAAATTAAAAAGAGAACAAAGAAATTTAAAAGGTACCAATCTCTATACAAAATTCAGCTGAGACACAAACAATAAAAAATGCCAATGTAATGCTTTGCAAATGGAAACATTACTAAATATAAAGCTCAGGTAAATTCTGCTGATGTGTTTTTTTTACATAAACATTTCCAACATTAGAAAGTAATAAAAATTATTACATAGATAAGATATGAAAACCAATTTAGTTTATTTTAAAATTGTAGCATCCTGTGTGCTGTTATATTTGTTAAGCTTATATATGCAAGATCAAATATTCAAATAATTCTCTGTGAACAAACAAAAAGTGCAGAAATGATTAACAATGGGGAAACTATAGTTACAGTAAACAATGTATTTGTTAAGTCTTTCATAAGTAACATACTCAAAAATACATGTGAAACTTCTTATATAATATTGTGATTCATTATCTTGAAAGCCTTTCTAATCCTTTAACATATAAACAAGTAAAACTTTCATTTCATACAGAGAGTTTTAAAAATGAATTTCATCCCAGAGACAAATTTACTGGTTTTCAGTTTTGATTATTTTCTACAGATCTACTTCAAATATATTCTTTAAAAAAGACAAGATCCATCATTAAAATAAGTCTTTACATATACATTATTAATTCTCTTCACCATGGAAACCACTTAGAAAGTTTTGCATTCCAGAATATTTGACCAGGTAACTTGTTTGTGTGAGAATATTTTAAAGTCTACACTCCAAGTCACACTGATGTTTAAGCTTGTTCGTCCTGTGTAGAAGGATTTCTGTTTCTTTGTCTTCTCTGCTGCCTCATTCTCAGAGTTGCCAACTGGATTGGTACAGGTACTGCTACATAAAGAGTAGGAGTTTAAGTAAGTGTCAGGAGGAGAAAGACATCAATGAGGGGGCCAGAAAGAATGAGCTGTAGGAGCTTGTATCATTGTCCCTGGTGCTTCCAGGAGAATGTAGTAGACTGTTCACCCTCTGCTGAAGACTCACTGGCTGATGATTGATGCCTGAGCTACTGGACCTAGTTATACTCTTAGACCTTTTCGTCATGTTCATTCCATTTACACTAGTTTCTCTGATGCTTTGATGTAATAATAGTTCATTTCCTTATTCTTTTAAAGCTTTACTTAAATTGCTTCTCAGCCATTTGGCTAAGATCAAGTGTAGCTTTACTTAACTCTGCTTTCTTAGTCACCTATACTTTATATAGGTATTTTGCTTTTCCTGTAGAGTCATAAAGACAATGTCTAAATTCCAAGCATTTTGAACACCTTACATTTTCCTTATTTGCTCTACCTTGTTTTCAGGCTATGAACCAATGCATATTAGTCATTACCTAAAAAAAATCTTTCGCCATAATAAATTATGAATGATTTGCTCTGTAAAGAAATAGAACAATTGAGAGTCAGAAATAATTAGCTTAGAAAGGTCATATCATACTGGGTAAAATTTTATGAAGCTTTTTGAAATCTTTCACCACAGTGATTTCTACTACTACTTTTCTGATATGAAAAAAGGATGATAATAAGCAGGATACAAAATTTAGTGGCCCAGCGAGGGAAAAACAGCAGCTCCACAGGATGAAGCCAAGAATCTAAAAATAATTAAATTACTCAACTAGATGGAAAAAAACTTTAGTACATACGTTAAATAATCTTTAATATCAAGTAGGTTATAATCATAAAATGTTTTCAAAAATAAAATAATAGCTAAAGATAGCATATATTAATCTTCAGTAAGTTAAATAATGTATCTTAAATGAGTGTGCCTAGCAGTTCTGAGTGGTCACCTCTGCATAAAATTTTTTGGACTTACAGACCATGAATGGCACATACTGACATCCATTCTTTCTAGGAAACACACAGTAGCAGCCCTACAACAAATCAAAGAATAATGGGCAACAATCCAAAGCCTATATGTAATTTCAGCAATTTGTTTTACTATCTCCTGATTGTTAAGATTGTTTGTGGCAGGAGCTAACAAATGAGGGAAAAAAATATAAAGAATATTCTTTAAAAAAATAAATTCAAATTTTAGGGTAGAAGAATGATATATTACTGGAATGTAGCCATGTTGCATGTGCATTAATTTAGTTTTCCTTTGGCTCAGAGTTAAGACCTTGAGACAATGGCCAGATGGCTTCCATAACTAAATGTATGTACTCCGTGCTCTTTTACTGAAAAATCTAACTAAATTCTATCAAAAAATCAAAACAGAAACCTAGAGATTTTATTATGGTTCATGACAGTGCATTTCATTACTAACCTGAAATAATACTTGTAAATAGTAACATTAGTTTATCATCTAATGCTTTGTGTTTTATAGTATTATAGCATATTTGAGAGATGATAATAAAAGGAATGAGTTTATAGTTCCTAAATTCATGTATACTGTTACCACATACTCGATATTCAACTGAAGACTGTCAGTCTCATGGTTGTCAGGTGAAAATATCATTAACTCCATACTAATACCAAATGAATTCTGGATGGAGCATGTCGGGTTGCCTTCTAATATTAACTCCCATATCTCCCCTCTTGTGAGTCTACTTCAACCCTAGACAGTCTTACTTCAACCAAGTCCTATATAAATTCACAGCTCTAAATATCATTATAAAACTCTACAACAACAACTAAAAGTAAACACAATAATTCTCCTCCCAAGAGTGGCTTAATCACTTGATATGATTATATATAGTTGAATCCATTTTGAGGGAAATAACATTTTTTCTTTTATGGCAGAAAAATTATACTGTGTGAATATATCACATTCTCTATATCTATTCTTCTGTCCTTGGACACCTGGTTCAGAAATAGTGCTGCAGTAAACAACTGTTTTGACAACTGGTGGCGAGAATGAGGAAGAATAATACAAAAATGAAATTATGTGGGATTGTAAACTAGTCCAGCTGCGGTGGAAGTGAGGAATATCATATGATCCATCTATGCCACTTTTAAATATTTACCCAAGTGACTCTAAGTCCCATATCTTCTTACATTCTGGAGCCTGCCTGAACTCTCCATCTAACATAATTCTTCAACTAGAAATGAAAAAGCAATAAAAACATTACACTGAATGGTTATATTTTTACACAAAATTTTAAAATACTGAGTTAAATTAATTAGTGCTTTCTTTTTTCTCTGTTAGTAGTAATATCAGAAGTGTTTTGCTGTTAGCTCTCAAAATTAATTTGTACTTTTTCTTAGTACTCTAATGTTATACATTTCTTAACTGGTCTCCCATTTTTAAACAATTTAGAAAGCAAACAGGCCTGTACTCTAAGGTAGTCATCTTATTTTTCTTGCTCTATCTGTAGAATAGTCTTCTAACTTATTTTATTAAATAACTTGTTTATATATCTAACTTATTTGAAAGCAGGGTGAACTCTATATTATCTTTGATCTAGTGTTTGGAAGTTTTTATAATTAAGCATCATCTTTTTTAAAAATATTTTTAAAGATTTATTTATTTATTATGTATATAGTGTTCTGTTAGTGTGTATGCCTGCAGGCCAGAAGAGGGTGCCAGATCTCAGTACAGATGGTTATGACCCACCATATGGTTGCTGGGATTGAACTATTGTTTATACATACTTGTAAGATCATTTTTACTTGGCAATGCCCAATGGCTGAAGGTAAGTCCTTAGTGCTGAATACACTGTACAAGTTAGAAAAAGGACAAAGAAACATGAGCTGGAGGTTGTCTGGATAACACCATCCTGAGCAGGAGCCTTCATAAAAGCTGGAAGGCACAATGCAAGCTTCCAAGGGAGGGAGACCACTAACAATGCTACTCAGCTATGACACCTATAAACCATATCAATTGGCAAGCATGATACAATTACCCTAAGGGTTCAATAATGGCACTCATACTTGGTGGTAACCATCAACCTTATAATGAGATTTAAGACCCACAAAGCAGAAGAGAAACCTTGCCTGGAACTGAAAGCCTAGATAAGGATTCTTGTCTAGTCAAGTCATAGTTATAGGAAGAAAATTTACAACCAGTAATATACTAAAATAGCATAAGCTCTAACAACAATAAATATTTGTTCTTATACCTAGAAAAATATAATCTTCATATCTCACTATAAAATATTCTCTTTAGAAGAGATCATTAAGATCAAAGAAACACAAACAATCAAAATGTAAATTTGTGCAGTCATCCAATCCGAATAGATACGCCTATAAAACACTCCTGCATCTAAGGTTCCGGGAACATTCCAGAAGGGGAGATGTAGCTATTGTATGAGCCAAATGATCATGGAGTTTGCTGTGAGATTGTGTCTCCTAGTAATATCAGATACTCTACCCATATATTCTCAACAACATGATTGCTCAAACATGAGCTGAAGAAGATTGATAACAATTGACATGCTAAACTGTGCATGGAGAAAAGTGCATGTGACCTCAGAACTATTATAGAGAACAACAGGCTGCTGGGGAAACAGGTGGTAACAAGAATGAACATATATATACAATAACAATAAAAAGGGGGCCATGAACTGTGTTTTGGGTTTGGAAGGAAGAATGGGGAAGAAGAATTGTTGAAATTATAACCACAAATATGAAAATGTTTAAAAAATAAAAAGGATGAGTTATAAAACAATTATAACAAAATCCACCCTTATTTTCTTGAGATAATTTTGATGTTTTGTATATTTTTTGCAAAAATAAAATCATCTATCCTTTAAATTTACCATTGTAAAGTGGGTCTCTGTGCTCTTATTAACATGCCTCTTTCCTGTGGCTATATTCCCCATTCTTTTGTACTTATATAAAAAATATTTTCCATACTCTGAAGAATTTGAGTAAATATCTATTGTAATAAAAATTTAAATCAATTTATTCTCATATTTTAAAAATAATTTTATGGTCTTTATTATTTTGTTTTGTTTATTCTTGTTTTCCCCTAATTTTTTGAGTTGAATACCTAAATTGCATTTTTTAAACTTTCTTTTATTTATTGTTGTGTCTTTCACATCATACATCTTGAGCCCATTCAACTCCCTTTCCATTCATATCTACCTTTTGTGCTTGCCTCTACTGCAAAGTAAAGTAAAAAGAAAGAGAAAAGGAAAAGAAAAAGAAAAGAGAGAAATCTTATGACACAGTGAGTCACGCAGTAAACTCTTCTAGTCATATATCTTTACTTGCAAGTACAAGAGTCATTGGTCTGTTTTGAGGCCTCTGGTTTCTGCTACACCACTGATACTTGTCCGCCACTAGACCTACTCTTGGATATTCCACTGTGGCCCTATACTGGTGATCCTGCAGCGTTGGGTCTGTAGGATCTTATGCTTCAACAGATAGATGGAGTAAATGTTGGGTTAGGCCAACTCATAACCTTAGTTCTGGACCTAGGTGGTTGCAGGGTTGGTCAGTTGGCCAACTCTCCTGTGTCCTCATAGCCAGAGTGAGATCTCTGGAATTTCCCCAACTAGTTCACCCTATGCACCAGTGAGCAGTGTGTGGGACTGGTTCTCTTGCTTTCATGCCCTCACCTATACCTACACCATCAGGGCCAACTCTATTGTGTTGCCCAGGCAAGGTGTGGGGGGCCATTCTCCCAAATGCTGAAGATGGTGAGAGGCAGAAACAGCTCTCCCACTCTTAAGACCTTAGGGCCAGTTCTACCACAGGTGGTGAGGGGCAGGGGGCATGGTGATATTTTATTTGTGCTGAAATGTGATTTTATTTGTATGTTAATAAAGTTGCCTGGGGATCAGAGCTAAGAGCAAGCCATTTAGCAGAAATTCCGTGGTGGTGACACATGCCCTTAATCCAATCACATTGCAGACAGAAGCTTTGTGTGTTCAAGGACACAGCCAACCAGTGACCCAAACTTTTAATCTTAGTATGAACCATAGAGACCTGGATGTCTGTATAGACAGTGATAAGGAAGTCATGTGGTTGGGTTTAGAACCAATGAGAAGGCAGAACAGAAAGGCAATAAAAAGACAGGGCACAGGAAGAAGGTCTCTCTCTCAGGTGAAGGACAGCAGTGAGTGGTAAGATAAAGTGATCTTAGCTCTTGGCTGCTGCTCGATCTCTGGGCTTTTAACTTTTTACTTGGCTCTGTGTTTCTTATTTAATAAGACCATTTAAAATTACATCTACAGGGGCATACATCATTCCCCTGCCATCACCATCATATGGCAGACAAGGGACCATGGCTAGCTCTCTCATGTCAGCTCTCCCACTGCCATAGGATCAGCTCTACTGTGCTGTCCAGGCAAGGAGCAGGGTCCACTTTCCTAAGTGCCACAACTGATAAGGGGAAGAGTCAGCTCCCTTGTCTGTTGTAGCTGGTGAAGAATAAGGAGTAAAGAAGGGGGAGCATCTTTCCCTTGCCCAAGCTACAGCATGACAGATGACTAGTAACCTCAGCTCTCCTATACTCACAACTTTAAAGCTGGCTCATTTGAGTCCTAGATAATAGGATCAGCTCTACTGTGCTGCCCAGGAGAGGTGCAGGGCCTACTCTCCCAAATTCTGCAGCTCATGAGGGGCAGGGGCAGCTCTCCTGCTCTTATGACCTCAGGGTTAATTCTCTCACCTGCCACAGGCAGCAAGGGATGAAGGGAAGTTTCTCTCCCTGACCCATGCCACCACCATATGGCAGATGACAGGTGGGACCAGCTCTTCCATGATGATGCACCCATGCTCCTGTCAACATGGTCAGCTCCACTGTCTTACCCCAAAGAGGTACAGAGTCCACTTTCCCAAGTGCTGCAGCTAGTAAGGAGGAGGGTCTGCTGTGGGTGGTAGAGACTAGGAAGGAGGCCATCTTTCCCTCACCTCCACCCCCACACTGCAGAAGAGGGAGACTATACCAGGGTCAGCTCTATTGTGCTGCCCAGGTAAGGTGTAGGACCCAACAGCACTCTCCTGAGTGCTTTAACCTGTGAGGGTCAGGACAAGTTCTCCCTAATGTAATTTCAATTAGAATTTTCTTTTTCTTTTTTTTAAACTATGGCCATGGCAGGCTTCTTGCTAACTAGCTCTCATATATTAAATTAACCCATTTTTATTTATCTATACTTTGCCACATGGCCCATGGCTCGTGGCTTGCTGGTATCTTTACATCTTGCTTCTTATAGTGGTGGCTAGCAAAGTCTCCCGCCTCAACTTTCCTCTTCCTAGAATTCTTCTTGTCTCTCATCCTGCCTATACTTCCTGCCTGGCTACTGGCCAATCAGCATTTTATTTATCAACCAATCAGAGCAACACATATTCACAGCATACAGAATGACATTCCACAGCAGGCAAGATGGCCAAATCTGATGACTCAAATTATCCTTTGACTTCTATATTCATAGAATTTTCATATTTATTTGTAAAACTACAAGCAAGTCTTTTAACTTGTAAATATATCATTATTTTTGTTTCCATTGATTATTATAGTTAATTTCCAATCCAGTTAATAATGCTAAGTTATTATATATATGATGCCAACTATGTGAATTTGTTTTTAATCTTTATTAAAGTACATAATCTATTGTTATAAGTATTCATGAAAGCTAGTTGACTTATTCAAATTTGTTCACACATAATATATAAATGTTATGCTAGTATGGAATTCACTATATAGAGCAGGCTGGGCTGAAACTTTTAGTAATCCTTATTTCTCACCCTCTAAATTGTTAGGATTATCAGTTTGAGCCACCACATACACCTCACTTGACTTTTTTCTCTATCAATGTCTGATTTTGAAAAAAACATATTAAACATGTTTTAATTAAAGTAGTATTATATATTTTCCCTTGAATTTCCTCCCCCTAGCCATTCTTAATTCCTTCAAACTCTGTTCATACTTCAAGTTGATAGCTTCCTTTTCTGGGGTTATTATTGTTACTAACATGTATATTTAAAAAAATATTTTCTGTGAACAAATTTATGACAAATTCATGGTATTGTAAGAGCATATATGATTTTAAAATCATCATTTCATTGATCTATATTAATTCACTTTAGAATATGACTAGTATGGTAATGATTCTATGAAAATTCTCTGATAACTATCTATCAAAACCTTTCATGTTCATACTCCAAGTTAGCCATATATTAAGTGCATTAGTAGGTAAATTATTCAAATGCTCTTCTAATCTGGGCATGGTATTACAAGCCTATTGTTCCAGCTAATTAGGAGAATCAAGATGTAATGGCAAGGCACTGCAAAACAGTAAGATATCATGCCAAAGCGCAAACTAGAACAAAAAATAAGCAAGTAATACTGTCTGATTCATATTTCTCAACAAAATTTTAGGAACCAAAAATTTCACTATCTTAAAACTGGTTAAGACAGGCATTAGAGGAGGAGGGAATAGAGGGATAATGTGTAGGTGACAGGATAGGGTCATAATGAAACTGTAGATATGAAAGCAAGGATATGACACAGAGAAACCAATGAACTTGAGTAATTGATGTGAGTTAATACTTTTGGTAATAGTACTAACAATGTGCATAATAGAATTCAAGGCAATATTCAGAGTATGCTGGGAGAAGAAGACAATGGACTGGTTCATGAAATCCAGTGCTTGAGTCTTTCTAGTAAATGGCCTAGTCTATTTGTATCTATTTGTGAGAATCAGGGTGCTGATAAATATCACTGCCTTGTTTAGTAGAGCTATAAAGCCAAAATTCAAAGGGCTATATATGTGCAGACTAATATAAGTTTCCTAGCATCTAACTATTTATTTAGCTTAAAAAATAGATTAAAAATAAATAAATATAATAAATAAATAAATAAATAAATAAATAAATAAATAAACCACCTAGACATATCATTGCTGGTCTGGGGTTGCCTAATGTTCTTGAATGAGATAGCACTCAAAAAAGAAAATGATGGCTGGGTGGTGGTGGCACATGCCTTTAATCCCAGCACTTGGGAGGCAGAGCCAGGCAGATCTCTATGAGTTCAAGGCCAGCCTGGTCTACAGAGTGAGTTCCAGGAAAGACACAAAGATACACAGAGAAACCCTGTCTTGAAAAAAAAATGATGGAAAACTCTAAACCAAACATATATATTTAATTATTAATTAATCAACAAAGTGGATTGGGGATATAAAGAGAAACAAAGAAGATAAAGTTGGATGGGTTTGGAATGTGAGGAAGGATCTGTGATGAGCAGTGGGAAGGACAAGAATAAGAAATATATTATGTGAAATTCCCAAAGAATAAAAATGTAATTAAAAATCAGATTTAAGTTTTTATGACATCTCCACTTTTAGTAGAAATGGCATACAATGTGAAGAAGAAATACTTTCTGAAATATAGTTATGGATGTTTGTTTTCTTCATGTCTACTTTTCTTACCATTAGATGTCTATAATACTTTTCAGTTTTGCTTCTTGCTCCTATACTCCTCTGAACTCTGAAGTTATTCAAAACTTTCTTTACTGCTATTATTTCTTCTGACTGGTTATCGCTATACGTATTGTTTCCATTATTTATTCCTATACTCACAGAAATGTTTTGAAATTATTAACTTTAGTATTAGCTTCACTGTTTAAATATTTCTGCATAAAGTTAAACTACTGCTTTATATTAATTTCTAGAAGAGTCTGGCTCTTTTCAATACTGTTCTGACCTATGAGAATTTTGATGCTTTTCCTAAGAGTTCTTGTTTAATTCTATGTTCTGTTTTTTACTATTTTGACTAAGAATGTCTTATTACATGTAAATTATGCTTCATTTATTATTTTCACATCTTTGTTAATCAAATTATGGAGAGAACTCATGTTTCAATTACTGATTTTGTGCCTGTGCTTACTCAGTAATTGATGTAGTGACATCTTTAAATATATAACTATCATTGCTTACTTGCTGAAGTGGGAGAGTTTTACCATTGTTCTGTACTTTCTCATGAATCATTTCTCTTTACATAGCACTTGTATTTTCTCCAGTAAATGGCATTTATGCAAAAAAAGTCTTGTGTTGTGGATGTAACACTGGGAATGTAAACTATGAATTTTGAAAGTCTGTTTGCAGTGTTGTTCAGTTCTCTTACAAGATGAAATCTCTGTTATCCCACCTTCTATGTCTGTAGTTTAGATGAACTATAATCTCAACAAAGATTTGTAGTTGTTGGTTGTATTATCACTTATGGATTTTTTTATTATTATTATATTTGTGTTTTAATTTTATACATCAGCCATGGATTCCCCTGTCCTCCCCCCTCCCACCCCTACCCCACCTTCCCCCCATCCCCTCCCTTCCATTCTCATCTCCTCCAGGGCCAAGACTCCTCTGGGGATTCATTTAAACCAGGTGGATTCAGTACAGGCAGGTCCAGTCCCCTCCTTCCAGGCTGAGCAAAGTGTCCCTGTGTAAGCCCAAGGTTCTAAACAGCCAGCTCATGCACTAAGGACAGGTCCTGGTCCCACAGCCTGGATGCCTCCCAAACAGTTCAAGCTATTCAGTTGTCTCACTTATCCAGAGGGCTTGATCCAACTGGGGGCTCCACAGCTGTTGGTTCATAATTCAAGTGCTTCCATTCGTTTGGCTATTTGTCCCTGTGCTTTTTGCAATCTTGGGCTCAACAATTCACACTCTTACTCCTCTTTCTTGACAATTGGATTGATCCACTTATGGATTTTTTACTTTTTGTTTTTTTCCAGTAAGAGAAGGGATTTAGGTGTTCAGATATAGTCTATCTCAACAGTTTGTTTTATCATGAGTATTTTGCTTCTCCCTAAATTGAGAGATGAACCTATATAGTCATTAATGTCTGGTTACATGTTTATATTTTATTTAATTCTGCTATCCATTCAAAGAATATCAACTAATAGAAAATTATTGGTGTCATGGTATGGGAAATCAAAATGAAAACTGTCACTAAGTAATTTTCTGACTTCAAGTGACTTCTGTGACAGTGAGTTCTTATTGTATGGACTAGTAGTAGCCTGATATGAGATAATTATTACTAAAGAATGACAATTTGAAAATATTATTTCAGTATGTATGTTTAACTTAAGTCAGATATAATTAAGTCATAGAAACAAATAATTAATTGGATTCCACTCAAACAGTTCTTAGAGATGTCTTGTATTGCCTTACACATTATCTGAGGGCTAGATATCCTCTACACATAAAACAGTTGAAATACTCATACATTCTATAGTACTATTTGAAGTTGTAAAACAACTACTTTACCAGGTGGTGAAATTATGAACACCAATAATTTATACATGTCAAATTTACACTATTTTTAATTTGTTATTTCTATTCATTCTAATTAACACTATATAAACCCACTTTATGGTTGTGACATCCAAAAATTTTGCAGAATTTCATGACTTCTGTCTAAAACAGTAAGAACAGACAGAAGCTAAATAATCAAGAAGATTCTTAAAATGATCTGTACAATGCCATTACACTCCTTCATTGTAAAGTTTTAAACACCAGGATTCTTCTCAATTAATTTCTGGGGCTATATCACATATTCAGATATTTGCTGAAGTACGCCCTCTGTTTAAAAATTGTATAAACTGGTGGCTTGTACTTTCACATGAGGTCTCTAATACAGTATTGAGGAACCCAGTACTCAAAGTTATATTTGAAAACTCCCTGTCTATCTGATTGGATTTTTAGAGGCTTACTCCATGAGATAGTACAAATGCCTGCCACTACTAGGATAGCCAAGAACCTGAGACTAGATAAGCCATCAGCCTCTGAGAGTACCAATTGCTATTGTTCTGCTAAAAGAACATAATGATAAAATGACTCATAACAACATTCTGCTACACACATAGATCAGTGTCTCACTCATATACCATCAGGGAAGCTTCCTTCTTCATTAGATGGGAACTAATACAGAAATCCACATGGATACTCTGCAGAGAATGAGAGACTTGGTAACACACGATTTTGAGTGGGGTGTCATCAAACTCCTCCCTTGGGCTCAGGGAACTATGCAGAACAGAACTCATGCACATATGAACTGGCAGAGACTTAGGCAGCATGAAAAGGGCCTTCATAAATTCAAGCCAGATAAATTTCTAATGGAGAGAGAGAGAGAGAGAGAGAGAGAGAGAGAGAGAGAGAGAGAGAGAGAGAGAAGTGGACATGAACTCCCATCACTAACCAAGAAGTTATATCTAACTAGCAAACACCTGCAAAGAAAAAAATTAGGTTTTTCTAATGGAGAGTCACTAGGTATATAAACCACCCTTAAGTGTAGGCCCCATGCCCAACAGTACAGAAGTCTCATATTGCTTTCTTTGGGCATTTGCTTTTTGAATCTTGATGTTCTTTGGCTTATATATTATGGTTTATTATTTTGTTTTTTATGGCTTTGTGTGTGTATATTTCTTGTGCTTTTTCTTTCCTTTTTAATTCTTTTTTTAAAAATTTGACTGTGGAGTTAGATGGGTGTAGAAGTAGGGATGGTCTGGGAGGAGGTTGGGTAGAAGAAATTGTGATCAGAATATATGACATGAAAAATACAATAATAAAGGTGAAAAATATAAGTTGGCAATCATGCTGAGAAAGAAAAATGTCTTGGCATCAAAATCAAGTACTTCAATCTTTATGTTCTTTGTTAGCTTTTTAGTAATGCATTTGAAGTACAATATTAACATGCGTGACTTTGTAGTTTATCAACTAGTAGACTTTGTAGATTATCAACTACATATAACTTTTTAAAAAAAAACATAGGGGGTTGGGGATTTAGCTTAGTGGTAGAGTGCTTGCCTAACAAGTGCAAGGCCCTGATTTTGATCCTCAGCTCCACAAAAACAAAAACAAAAACAAAAACAAAAACCAGGAATAGAGCCTAAGATGTAGAAAACAGAAAACTAAAGTAGTAGTAGTATTAAAAATATCACATGATTATCAGATAAAAATTATTATGAACGAATAAAAAATTTAAATTTCATATTATATGGGGATTCTTAATTAAAGGAACAACCAATCAGATAATAGAGTTGTAAGGGGAAGTGAACACATACCCCAACCCCTAATCCTGAATCTATCTCCAATTGAAAACTACTTGAAGATAAAATTTTAGTTTTCTACAAGGAAACTGCCTGGGGAAACAAAGTACTCTTAAATGTAGTTTACAGGGTCAGCAATAATGGCTGACAGAAAACAAACTCAACTGCATCTTTGGAGGCGCCTTGTCTTGGGGCTTTTCCTTTAAAAAGGAGATTTTTTTTTTTACTATACATACTACTATATATATATATACACAGTAAAAGAGTATATATATATACGTATATATACATATATATACGTATATATACATATATACATATATGTATATATACGTATATATGTGTATATATATACATATATGTGTGTGTGTGTATGTATATATATATACTTTTACTGTGTAAGTCCCTTGCTTATATATTACTTTTTTCATATTAGTGTTTTTGTGAATCCCCAAGTATGCAAGTAAGTGGGTCTCTGGGTTTTTTTTTTGTTTGTTTATTTTTTTTTTATGCTTTCTCTTGGGCACTTATCCACCAGTGTGTTTTGTCCTATTTCAATATGTTAGTTTTTGTTGTATTTTATATCATATTTTACTTTTATTATTTAGAAACTTGATTGTTTTCTAATGAGAGACAGAAAGGCAGTGGATCTAAATAGAAAAGGAAGTAGGGAGAAATTGATGAGAAAAGGGAGAGTGTAAGAAAGATATATTACATGAGGAAAATATCTACTTTCAATAGAATTAAAGAAACAAATTTTAGTTTAGATTGGATATTTGTAAGTAATTTTTTAAAAAATTTATCTGTAGCAGAACATGTTATTTCCTTAGTGCATACCAGCACATAAGCTGTAAAAAATAGATATGATGTAAACATGTTAGTTACTACAGTTCTGTTACTGGCATAAGTAACTCAGTAATGGAACATTTGTCTAGAATGAATAATGCCCTGGCTTCAATCCCCAGGGGAAAAATAATTTTCTAGTCATGTTAGTACATATATGTAATCCTAGAACCTAGAACTTTGGTAAATGGAGACAAGAAGAGAGAAAAATCAAGACCTAAATCAGCTTTATGGGACATTTTCATAGTAAATTTGAGACTTCAATAACATAGTGAATTGAGGTCAGCCAGAACTACAGTTTTAGTGTCTCAGAGCAACAGAAATTTTCTGGTATCTTAGAATAATTAAAATTTTACAGTTTACAGTTAGGAACAGATAAATCTAAAGCCTATGTTGTACTTACAGAACATCTTTAGTCTTTTATTATCTCTTTGACCTAAAAATATTGGAAAATGTTGTTAGGGATAATATATTATCATTGGTACAAACAAGAAATATTCAGGGTGCTATTGTTATATATATGTTCAAGGAAATGAAGTCTATTGAAGAGTCATTAACACATTCAAGTTTATTGCCTTACTCTTCACAACAACCAAGGATTATATAAATAATTTAGGTGTCCAATAACTGATGAGTGAATACAGAAAAATGTACATATATACTGTGGAAAATTCGCCAGCAATGAAAAGGATGAAATCAGAACAATTGAGAAAGTTTGGGTGTAACTGGAGATATCTGTTTATGTGAAAGAAATAAAATTAAATTTGTAGCATGACACATTAAAATACATGAATAAGTATAAGAATAATATGCTCAGTATTTTACAAACTAATTATAATATAGTACAAAATTCTATATCACACACAACTTGATCAAATCCATATTGAACCAATTATAAAGACATTGCATTTAGTTTGTAGATACATTGGGAAAATAGAAGTATTTTGTATAACACTACTGACCAACTTGAGCACAATTAGCTCCTGTGTTCTTGTTGTTTGTTTGCTTCTTTTTACAATAAATTCTTAGTATGCATTCTTTCAGAATGAGATTACTAGGAAGAACATTGTAATTGCGTATTCTTAGTTGGGATTTCTGACCATCAGAAACTTTTGAAAAGAAATACAATAGACAATTTCTTAGACATGAAGGAGTTGAGTTATACTAACCATATTTACTATCAATCACATTCTTCCGAAACGCTCTTGGAAAGCATGTTATAGTTTGAATATCATCCATATGTCAAAACAACTACCATTTATTATTAGAGTCAAAAGTATGTGAATGAATTTCATGAAAGTCAATGGCTCAGGGCAAATACAAAATTTCAATAATTTCTTTGCTGGGTAACAACTTACTTAATATAAATTTAAATATGTTACTTAAGTATAACACCTGATATTCAAAGATCTTTCAATCACTCATTAGAAACCATTTACTTATATTTTTTTAAATATCTTTATCCATCCTTTTGTTGTAGAGAGTTCTGACTTGATCTTCCTTTGCTTCTGAATACTGTGAATTTTATTTTAGTAGCTACTAACTAACATACTTTGTGGATATGTTAACTTAAAAATTTATACCTGGCTGCCCCATCCAAATAATGTGTTGTTGATTTTACTTTCTTTTTTTTTTAATAAATAATTTTTTTCTTTATTATTATGTTTTAAATTTTATACATCAGCCATGGGTTCCCCTGCCCTCCCCCCTACCGCCCCTACTGCCATCTTCCCCCAAGCCCCTCCCCTCCATTTCCATGTCCTCCAGGATCAAGGCACCCCTGGGGATTTATTTAAACCTGGTAGATTCAGTACAGGCAGGTCCTGTCACCTCCTTCCAGACTGAGTAAAGTGTTCCTGTGTAAGCCCAAGGTTTCAAACAGCCAGCTCATGCACTAAGGACAGATCCTGGTCCCATAGACTGGATACCTCCCAAACAGATCAAGCTAGTCAATGGTCTCACTTATCCAGAGGGCCTAATCCAGCTGGAGGCTCCACAGCCTTTGGTTCATAACTCATGTGCTTGCATTTGTTTGGCTATTTGTCCCTGTGCTTTTTGCAATCTTGGATTCAACAATTCATGCTCTTGCAGACCCTCCTCTTTCTTGACAGTTGGACACCTGGAGCTCCACCTGGGGCCTGGCTGAGGATCTCTGCATCCACTTCCATCAGTTATTGGATGAGAGTTCCAAGACGACTGTTAGGGTATTTGGCCATCTGATCACCAGACTAGGTCAGATCAGGCTTTCTCTCGACCATTGCCAGCAGACTACAGAGGATATATCATTGTGGATTTCTGGGGACCTCTCGAGTACTCTGCCTATTCCTGGTCTCATGTGGTCTTCATTTATCATGGTCTGTTATTCCTCATTCTCCCTTTCTGTTCTTGATCCAGCTGGGATCTCCTGCTCCCCTAAGCTTTCTTTCCCTCAAATCTTGCCCTTCATTACTCCCACTGTCATCCAGAGAAAAACAATGACATCATGAGGTTTGTAGGTAAATGGATGGATCTAGAAAAAAATCATCCCGAGTGAGGTAACCCAGACTCAGAAGGACAAACACGGTATGTACTCACTCATAGGAGGATACTAGATGTAAACAAAGATGACTAGACTGCTACACAACTCCAGGGAGGCTACCTAGAAAATGGGACCCTAGGAAAGGCCCAAGGATCACCCAATGACAGAGAAATGGATGAGATCTACATGATTTTACTTTCTATGGCCTATTTTTAATTTACTCTAAAAAATCTGCATTGAAATCATGAGAATATGGATAACTCAGTAATGAAAAAATATTAGCTCCTTACATGAAAGTAGAAAAGTTTAAATGATTTTTAAAGCAGTAACGCTGTCTATAATATACAGGAGAAATGGTATTAATAGTCATATACAGTATTTAGATATAATTTAGTGCTAATTATTTATCACATAGAAACTGTACATAATTTAAATTAGAACCACTTCCTCCAAGGAAAATGAGTAAGGTTATGAGATTTATTCAGCAAAGGATATTTCTAGAAGATTGTGGCTCAATTTTGATGTCTCTTTCCTTAGTGTGGTGACCTTAGCTACATGGTTATCAACTTTTATTGGGTCATGTCTTAAAGTTACATTCTATATCTTTCCTCAGTATTTATAGTCTGCAATTATGGATATTATTAATGGTCTTTTTCAGTATGATAAATCCAAGTGCTTAGACTCTAAAACTTTGAACTTTTAATTTTACATTTTATTTCTATTATCTGACATCAGTATAAGAATAATTACACTTTTAAAAGGCATTTGTTACAAGTATCTATTCCTGTTAGAGGTCTTCCACTTAACTGTCTTCTACAGAAGAGAATAAGGAAGAATTATCATTTGTAGGATTTTGAAAACCATAAAATATATTCTGGGAAACTTGATCATTTTTCAGTAACTGAAGTAGAACTACCACAGACATTTAATATGCCCAATAAAAGTGCAGATAAAGTGAAAGCACTACCATGGTCATATATAACTAGAGACTAACATCTCAACGACTTCTTCAAGTACCGAACATAACATCAATCGCACAAAAAATGATCTTAACAGCTCATCAGGCAGCTAGAAAAGGGAAATTTCAAAAATAATCTTGTACATCATTCTCAGGCATCAGGCTATTAATAAAATGGCAAACCTTTCACAGGATGAAAGAGATCTAGAGAATGATTTACTCAAAAAATGAAAAAATAAAAATGAAAGAAAAAAGTTGTTACTTGAGTTTCACCTTTAGTTACCTACCCCTGTATTAGAGTATTCTACAAAACGTGCTTTCTTAAAGGCTCCTAAAAAACTCCAAATTTTAGGAATCCCCCTCGTGTGTGTGTGTGTGTGTGTGTGTGTGTGTGTGTGTGTGTGTATGTGTGTGTGTGTGTGTGTGTGTGTGTGTGTGTGTGTGTATGTGTGCACGTGTGTGCATGTGTGAGAGAGATTAACTACAGATGATGTTTAGGACTCATGTTTCCTTTTTAATAGTAATAAAGTTGTGAACATAATGGTTTTAAAATTAAAGCTATTATTACAGTATTATGTGTTTAATTACCTATGAGATTTTGAGCTTGAAATCATAAATTGTTCATTGTAAAAACTTTTGTAGAAATTTGATCTATTTTTCATTAAAATACCAATAAACTCAGATTTTTGTTTATTTGATTATAAAATGAATTTTTACACAATATATTTTGATCATATTATTTTTGCTCTCCAAGTTCCTCCAGGTATACCCCAACTATCTCCCTACAAAACTCATATTCTATCTCTCACTCTCTCTCTCTCTCTCTCTCTCTCTAAAAATAAAAAAAAAACATAAATTCAAACAAACAAAGAAAAAAGGGAAAAACTACAAAACAAAAAACAAAAGCACATAAGTATTACACAGCCTTTATCTGTTATGCAAGTTAAGACATCGGGCTTGCCTTTTGGGTTAAGAGACGCAGCACTACTCCATTGGAGAAAACTGACTGTACCTTTCTTAGCAGTCATAATAATTACAAACATCTTCTTGTTTATGGGTGTCTTTGTGTTCACTTCATCTTCTAAGTGCTGGGATTTTGTCAGTTGTGAACTTGTGCAGGTCTTGTGCATGCTGTCAAAGTCTCTGTGAGTTCACATGTGCATTGGCCTCTTGTACCTGGAGGGAGTTGTGTCCTTGAAATCATCTACTACTTCTACCTCTTAGAATCTTTCCCTGTTCCCTTCTGCATAGATGCCCAAGTCTTGCAGACATGAGTATAATAAAGGCATCCCATTTATAGATGAATGCTCCAAAGTCTCTCTCTCCCTATCTTCACAATATCCAGTTTTGAGTTTCTGTATTAATGACCATTAACTGGAAGAAGAGGCTTCTCTTATGAGGTTTGATAAATGAACTGATCTATAATTATAGCAATATGTCATTAGAAAACATCGCATTGCTATTTTCATTTAGCAGAGTAATAGCAGTAGGTTTTATGCTAGGGTTTATGACCTATCTAGCCTCAGATTATGGATTATTTTAGTAGTTTCAGGTATAGATTCCATCTAATGTAGTGGGCTGATTACTCCCATAACATCTATATTACTACAACATCAGTATATTTGTAGGCAGTGTGCTCTTGTACGTCATGAATTTTATAGATAGGCGATGTGGTGATATTTTATTTGTGCACCCCAATCAAACTTATCTGAAGATCAGAGAGAAGCCAGCCACTATATTAAACATAGAAGTCAGGTAATGGTAGCACAAGCCTTTAATCCTAGCATTTGGGAGGCAGAGATTCAACCAGATCCCTATGTGTTCAAGGTCACACTAAGAACAGAGCCAGGCATGGTGGAATGCGCCTTTAATTTCCAGCACTAGTTAACCATAGAGGTCTGGAGATCTGTACAGACAGACAGGAAGTGATAGAGTTGGGCAGAAAGAGGAAGTGATGTAGCTGGGTAGAAGGAAGTGAGATGGCAGGGCACAGATAGGATATAAGCATGAGTTTACAGGAAGTAGCTCACTAAGATCAATCACTAAACTGTCTTATTAATAAAAAAAAAAAAACAGAGTCAGATATTGTGATGAAAACCAAGATATCAGAAGAATAGGACAAGCTACAGCCAACCTCACCTTACCAATCCTCTGCCTTCAGAGAGAGTCACAACTAATTACTAACTCATATTTCTTTATATCTTAATAGTTGGTACTAATAACTTGCAAGTATTAGCAAATTGCATAACATTTTAAAATGAACTCTATAGGTACAATACCTTGAACAAGATTAAAAAATATATATACAGTATTTTTTAACAAAATCAACCTCAAATTTGTATCAATATACAATATTTGCATACAATATGCAAAAATGCAATCCAATGTAAAATATTTAAAACTATTAGCCTTCTAAAGTAGATTCAATAATCTATCTTTTTATCTTATTATATCCATATTATCTCTTTTTTCTTTTCAGAGTAGATTCAATAATATAACTTTATCCATCACTTCTATACCTTTTTTTCAGAGCAGATTCAATAATATGTACCTTTTATCTAAATCCACTTTTTTCTTTTTTGTCCAACAAGAACTTTAAATCTCATCTCCTTTGTTTAGCCTTTTTCCTGACCATTAACAATAACAACTTGTGACCAACCAATATAAACAATGACAATCATCTAAAAACCCATTGAAAGTCGAAAAACCACCCACCCCAACACTTGGGAATTTGTGTGTTGTGTTCTTAAAATTACTTCCTGCTGTCTGGGGCGAAGGCATCTTTAGGGGATCCTGAAAAGAAAAATTTGGGGTCAATTGTCAAGTTCTGGGAGAGGTGGCTGTATCTTTTGTTGTCCAGTCTCTGCCCAGTGTGGAAATGCAGGGCTTGTCTCAAGTCCTTGTTTGAGTAGTCTGTGAGGCTGGATCATCTCAGCTAGCCATTTCAAGATTGTCCTAAGCAGTTTGCAGTTGAAAGTTGATCTTTGGGTGATGTTTGTCAGCTTAGTGGTATATACGTTGTCCTGATGGAATTATTTTTATTGGGCCCATCATCTTTTTGGAGACTTCAAAATCACCGATAGGGGTTGTCATGATTACCTACAGAAAACTGATAAAGACTCAAACAGGAAAACATGTACATGAATCTAGATGAAGCCTTTTCTCTAGAATAAGTTAGTACTTTATATGACCATTAATGTCATGACAAAAGTTCAAAATATGTATTATATTAATCATATATATTTTGATATAAAATTCATACCTTAAGAAAAATTTTAAAGAGTCAAAATCAAACCAAAGAATTATGAGATTAGTGGCAATAGAATGAATAGTCCCTTAATTTTGGTGTTTTGCTGTCCCATATCAGATGGTTCTTCTGACATGACACAGAGATTTTGTATTTTTCTTTTAACATGCTTGGGTTTAGAGAAGGAAAGAGCCATGCTCCAACTCCAAAGCCAGCTTTAATTTTTAATTGAACTGGGACTACATAAACACCATTGTATTAAGTATCTGTAGAGAACAGCAGAAACAAGCATTTAGGAAGACTTATAAAATTTTATGTGTGATATACCAGTAGACTAATTTATTCTTTTGGGGGGGACATTTTTTTTCTGGATGATTTGTCCTTTTTCTTCAGAGGTCTCATTTGTCCAGTGTTCTCCAGATTTCTTAGCCTTCATTCTCCTTAAGAACAAAAATTAAAACCCTTCCCCAACACTGATTTTGGGGAGATTCCTTTTGACAAGTTATATATGATCAAATTAAAAAGCACTTGTTAGTTGTATGAGTTAATTTAAATTGAATGATCTTGCTGGTTAGTGACTATAACCTCTTCTAATTAAGAGGTCTCTCTTATTCAAATCAAACCTTTATCAATTTTGATGGTATCCATAGCTTCTCTTCTCCTGTGGAAATAAAAGCAAAACCTCATCCCCAACATAATACATATCCTGGTTTCCATTCTGAGGACAGCACATCTTTAAAGTATATAGGTTGATTTAATTCTGTAGTTTTTTTCTATTATCCAATGTCTCTCCACAGCTGTTCTTCCTTTCTCATTAGCATCAAGAAAATTCGAAGTTAATAGAGTATTAATGTAATCTATTTCTGGTGATTTTTATTACCTATCCTCCTTTCCCTCTCTCTTCCATGCCAACATGCACTTTTACACATATTGTAAACTGTTTAGAGGTTTATCCCATCTGAATATGTCTTTTTTGTATCTTAGTCATTCTAACAGTAACATGAAATCTCAGTCATTTTGATTTGTTTTTCCCTGATAGCTAAGTACTTTGAACATTACTTAGTGAGTCTTGACCATTTGAGTTTCCTCTGTTGAAAAATCTCTGTTTAGACCTGTGGCCCATTTTTTAACTGGATTATTCATTTTGTTGATGTCTAGTTTCTTGAGTTCCTTGTATATTTTGGCAATCTGCCATCTGTCAGATGTAGAAAATCTTTTCCCATTCTGTGGGTTGGCATTTGTCCTATTAATGGTGTCCTTTGCCTTAGAGAAGCATTTCAGTTTCATGAGGTCCCATTTACTAATCGCTGATATTAGTACCTAGACTGTTGGTGATCTGTTCATGAAATTTTCTCCTATGACAGTGTATTTAAGGCTCTTCACCACTTTCTTTTTTATCAGGTGCAGTGTATCTGGTTTTATGTTGAGTTCTTTGATCCACTTGGATTTGAGCTTTTTGCAGGGTTATAGATATGGATCTATTGCACTCTTCTACATACCTACTTCCAATTAGACTAGAACCATTTGTTGAAGATGCTTTCTTTTTTCCCTTGTATATTCCTAGCTTATCAAAAATCAGTGTTCCTAGGTGTGTAGATTTATATCTGGGTCTTCAATTCAATTCCATTGATCAACTTGTTGGTTTTTATGCCAATACCATGTTGTTGTTGTTTAGTACTTCAGTTCTGTAGTAAAGCTTGAAATCAGGGATTTTGATACCTCAAGTACTTTGTTTTGTTTTCTGTTTGTTTGTTTTTTCCATATGAAGTTGAGTACTGTTCTTTCAAGGTCTATAAAGAATTGCTTTGGAATTTTAATAGAGATTGCATTGAATCTATATATTGCTTATGATGGGTTTGCTATTTTCTCTATGTTAATCCTACAGATGAATGAGCATGGGAGATCTTTCCATCTTCTGATATCTTAAATTTTATTCTTCAAAGATATTAACTTGTTATCATGCAGGTCTTTCATTTGTGTCTTGGTTATGGTTTTATTGCTGTGCAGAGACACCATGATTACAACATCACTTATAAAAGAAAAAAAAAAACATTTAATTGGGGTGGCTTACATTTTCAGAGATTTAGTTCTTTATCATCATCATGTAACTTAGTGGTGTGCAAGCAGACATGGTGCTGGATAAGAAGATGAGAATTCTACATCTTTGATCTACAGGCAACAGGAAGTGTTCTGAGATACTGGGCATGGCTTGAGCAAATATGAGACCTCAATGCCCACCTCCTCTGTGACATTCAACAATGCCATACCTACACCTCTATGAAGTCACACCTCCATGTAGTGCCATTCCCTATAAGCTTATGTGGGCCAGTTAAATTCAAACTACCATAACTTGCTTGGTTAGAGTTATACCAAGATATTTTACATTATTTGTGCCTATGGTAAAAAGTGATTAGTAAAGAGTGGTATTTACCAGCTGGGCAGTTGTGGTGCACACCTTGTAATCCCAGCAATTGGGAAGCAGAAGCAGGTGGATCTCTGTGAGTTTGAGGCCAGCATGGGCTACCAAGTGAGTTCCAGGAAAGGTGCAAAGCTACACAGGGAAACCCTGTCTCGAAAAACCAAAACCAAAAAAAAAAAAAAAAAAAAAGTGGTATTTACCTAAATTTATTCTCAGCTCATTTGTAATTTGTATAGAGTAGGGTTATTGCTTTTTTTTTTTTTAAGTTAATCCTGTATCCAGTCACTGCACTGAAGGTGTTTATTAGCTGCAAAAGTAGACTAGTAGAATTTTGGAGGTCACTTATATATACTATCGAATCGTCTTCAAATAGTGATATTTTGACTTTTTCCTTTCCAGTTGTATACCCTTGATCTCTAGTTGTCTTATTTCTCTGGCCATAACTTCAATCTTGTTCCAGATTTTATGGGAATTGCTTTCAGTTTCTTCCCATTTAATTTGATGTTGACTATTGGCTTGCTGTAGATTGCCTTTATTATGTTAAGATATGTCCCTTATATCCCTGATCTCTCTAAGATTTTTAGCATGAAAAAGTGTTGGATTTTGCCAAAGGCTTTTTCAGTATACAATGAGATGATCATTTGTGTTAGGGACCAAGATGTCAGGAACCAAATATGAACCATGGACAGTACTAGCTAGACCAGAGAACAAGTCATAAGCCCCTTCCCAGAGCAGTAACCAGAGGCCCCCAAAGATAAGAGAACATCCCACAGTCAGGTGCCATGACAACCGAACGTAAAGAGCATTCCATGGTCAGGTAGCCTAGCAAAAGAATAAACTGCCCCTGACCAGTGACCTTAGCCGATATCTCACAGTTGCACGATCTGCCTCACACATCTTGCACCCCTTCCATGTTCTACATGACCCTTTTCCCTTTCCCTCCTTCCTGACCCTTCCCTTCTTATGCTATATAAGCCATGCAGAGAAAAATAAAGATTGGCGGCTTGGTCAGAATTCTGTCTTACTGTCCATCTCTTGTGTTGCCCTTCCCTTTCATTCTCTCCCACAGGTGGGTCGCCCCCGTTGAAACCCCACTGGCCGGGGCACATTTGTTTCTTTTCTTTCAGTTTGTTTTATAGGGGATTATACTGACAGATTTTCATGTGTTGAACCATCCCTACACCTCTTGGATGAAGCTTACTTGATAATGATGAGTGATCTTTTTGATGTGGTTTTGGACTAGGTTTGCAAGTATTTTATTCAGTATTTTTGCATCCATGTTCATAATGGAAACTGGTATGTAATTCTCTTTTTTTTGTTGAATCCTTGTGTGGTTTGGGTATCCAGGTGATTTTGACCACAAAAAAAAAAAAAAAAAAAAAAAAAAAGAATTTCCCAGTGCTCTTCTGTGCTGTGGGATATCCTGTATGCTGTGAATATATGTTGCTATGATTGATTGATAAATAAAAAGCTGATTGGCCAGTAGCCAGGCAGGAAGTATAGGTGGGACAAAGAGAGAGGAGAATTCTGGGAAGTGGAAAGCTGAGAGAGACACTGCCAGCTGCCATGATGAGAAGCAACATGTTAAGATACTGGTAAACCACAAGCCACATGGCAACTTATAGATTAATAGAAATGGGTTAATTTAAGATATAAGTACAGCTAGCAAGAAGCCCGAGCCATTAGGACATACAGTTTGTAAATAAGATAAGTCTCAGTGTATTTAATTGGGCCTGAGTGAGTGGCTACAGGAGCCAGGTAGACATAGGAGTACTCCAGTTACACTTCTGTTTCTATTTTGTGGAACAATTTGAGGAGTATTGGTATTAGGTCTTCTTACATATATATGATTATCAACTGATGATTATTTTTAAGAGATATTTTCATGACCTAGTTGTTCCATTCAATCTATTTCTAACTTCTGTCTTAGAATCACTAATGTACACACTCATATTGCTCAGTGGGATGGAAGAAATTCAACCATCACATTAGAAAAATCTTTCTATGAACTCTCACAGGGCTTAGAAATAGCTCCTAAATTCTGGTGGGTGAGTTACAAGTACTAGTGAATATATACTATTTGTCCACTTTTAAACACTAATTTCATTGTCAAGAGGCAAGCCGCTGAACACACATGAAACCAGACATGCGATAATTTTTCAAATACTGAAGTATAGCAGCTAATGATTGAAAACAAGTTATGTAGAAGGAATTAGGTAAATAGATAATAGTCATTAAATGCTATGCAGATCTCTACAAAGAAAGTAAGGGGGAAATATTTGTCATAGTGTACTAAGTAGTAAAGCAACTTTGAACACTGGGGCTGTTCTGTGATTAAAAGTATGTACCGCTCTTGATGGGGATCCAGGTTCAATTTATAACACTTTCTTGGGTGCTCATGATCATTTTCAACTCGGTTCAAAGGAATTTGAAGCTCTTTTCTGCCTTTAGCTGATAGCAGATATATATGTGTTACACATGTGAGCACTCAGACATAAAAATATAAAATAAATATCTGTATAAACATCAAATTTACTTTAATTTTTAATAAAATTGGAAGTGGTGGGTAATAAGGTCTAATCCTGGCTAAATTTTAGAAAAGATCTTTGGAGCACATGGATTGGATATAGGAAGGGAAGACTTACTTTTTACCATAATTGTCATGCCTTACCATGTTTTACTTTGCAGTCTTTAATCTGGAAAAAATTACATTAACTGCTCACATAAAATTTTTTTATTTCTTTCTTTTTGGTATAGATTAATCCATAGGTTTTAAACAATTTATTTGAAAATACATGATTATTTGATACTTGTTATTAAAGTCTACACATTATTTTTAGGATGAGCAGTATCCTCCAAATGTTCTCATTGCCAGTTGTCTAATGAGAACATGTGTACTCTGACTCAGTTTATCATTTTTTTAAAACTTTCAAACAACCATTCTTTCTCTTTGCTAATTAGCTCAGAAATAAATGAACATATGTAAAGTAAGAAGTTCTCTTCTTTGACACTTCTCTAGAAGAGGAAATACATACAGATGTGTGACCAGAAGGCATTCTCCATGTTCATTGTCTACCTATTCCTGAGGAAACTGAGCCTTACTTTGAAACCTTACTTTATCTAGACAGTTAAAAATAATGCATACATGAATTTTTTTCATGAACAATGTCCCCAAATTTGTAGAAATTTGTTAACCATCCTATGAAATCATATGTTCACTTCTTTGGAGATGCAATGAATGAAACCGACGATTTTAAATTAAGTTGTGTGTAAACACATGTGCACACATGCGTATACAGTTGTATTTTCCCATACACTAACATGCAGATGCCACATTTTAATTCTGGTATCTTCTTCTATGGTGTCCATCTTATTTTGAGAGACAAGAGCCTCTTAGTGAATATGGAGTTCCCGGTTTCAGCTAGACTGGCCACCAAGTAAATTGCTGCTGTCAACCACTCTAACTCCAGTGCTGGGAAATAGGCACAGGCTGATATGCCCCACTTGTATTACATGCTGGATAGCTGAACTCAGGATCTCATGATTATACAGCAAGGGCTTTACCCAAGGAGCTATCTCCCTCAGGTAAATGTCTTTGTGCTTTGAAAAATAATGATTTATAAATCTAGGGTACTTTATTATATGGCAAATATATTCTGAAACATTTTGGTTTCATTTGTTGCTAATTGAAATAGCTCCTATTATGTGTTGTTTAGGCCTCCTCAAAAATAGAACTTCAACTCAAAAACCATAATTATAAATCTGTTTATTTATTTATTTGTTTGTTTATTTAGAGAGAGCATATTTCTATGTAGCCTTGGCCATTTTTGGAACTCACTATGTAGACCAGGCTGGCATCAAGGTTACAGAGATTATTCTGCCTCTGACTCTCAGTACTGGGATTAAAGGTCTGTGTCACTAAAGCAGCATCAGTCCATCTACTTTTAAAACTCAAGTTAGCCGGGCGGTGGTGGCACACGCCTTTAATCCTAGCACTTGCGAGGCAGAGGCAGGTGGATCTCTGTGAGTTCGAGGCCAGCCTGGTCTACAGAGTGAGTTCCAGAAAAGGTGCAAAGCTACAGAGAAACCCTGTCTCGAAAAACCAAAACAAACAAAAACAAAAACAAAAACCCCTCAAGTTATTTTCATTCTAAAACCATACTCATGTGATTTTTTTTTTTTTTTTATCCCAGACTTTTCTTGTCATATGGGTGTATTTTGTTCCTTTTTCATGTCCACTTCCTCTGGCATTTAGTATCATGTTGAATAGGAGTCAGGAGCTGGGTATCATTGGAACATACTTTAACTAAAGAGGAGAGGGGTTTAGTATTCACCATAAAGTCAGCTGTGTGCATCTCATATTGAATTTCATTCTTTGGACATTTTATTTTGAGACGTTTTTAATCATCAAAGAGTCAGGTATTAATTACTCCCTTAAGGTTTTGGTGTATTGTGAGAACTGCTCTTCTACATGTGGGGACAGATGTTCCCTGAAGAGGACTCTGCAGCTCCTCAGGCTGATCTGCAGTCAGAGTCCTTGTACAATGTCATTTGATCACATTTCATCTGCCATATGACTGCTACTATAAGAAAACTTTTAATAAATGTAAAAGTATGCATTAATGTATTTTGTATGACATTCAGTAATTATTTAAGCTTATAAAATTAAATATTTTATGATTCTGAGACTATGTATATATTTGTAAGTATATATGTGTATAGGTTTTAGAATGAGTGAAGGGGTTGGTTATAGAGTTCTATATATTTTAAATATAAAAAATGTCATGAGAGCAAAATACTAGCTTAAAAATGTCTTTTTCAGGGAAGGAAGGTTTGAGTTAAAATATAAGTTATATAAAAACACTTGAGTAAAAATACACTGAAAATATTTGAATAGAATAATAGCCTTTTTGTTTTTTTCTTTGTAGATACAATATCACTATGAAAAGTCATATTTTTAAGCTGAAGTCCTTCAGCTACATAAGGGATCAAGTGACCAGATCAATTCACTAATGACTTAAAAACAAAAACAAAACATACAAAGCAAACAAAAAACTTTACCTGTTATATGCATTTTTTGTATTTCTGGGAAGCTTTAAGTGTTTATTTGTAGTGGCATACATAAAATGCTGATTTCAAAATTGTCCTTGTCTCTAAAGAAGTTACCTTGCCAGGATGCTACATGTTATGTTTTTTAAAATTAACTTATTTTGGCTAAATACATCTATGGGATAGTTGTTAGAGCAATCACAGTGGTATCTGAAAATATAAAATTAGAAGCCTTTTAAAAAATTAAATTGGAATGTAGTTTTAAAAAAACTTTTATACTTACATCATGTGTAATTTTAGAAGCCTAAATGAAATTTGTATTACCAAGTTTAGAGTGTGACAGCCTTGCAAAAAACTGGTTTCTTAATATTTTCTAAATATTAAGGTACTTAATGTAGCTACTTGTATGCAATACACATGACATCTAAGTATTTAATTTGAAAGTCGACTAGTATAAAAATATGTATTTTCATAGGAGACTTTAATTTTTTTTTAAATTTGTGTAAAAATTCCAGAGACTGAAATGTGTGTATGTCATGAGTAAATGAAGTATTTTTAGATGTTTTGTGGGGAAATATCTATTTTCTACCTTTTGTTTTCTGTCATATATACTATATAAATCAAGTAAGTGCCTCCAGAAATGTAAATATTTTATTAAAATATAACAATGCCATGCTATTATAATTGAATTTAAAGATCACCTGTGTATTTAAAATAAGGAGTATTATATGTTATTAGATGGGATTTGTGCTCTTATTGAAATGATGTAATGTTTTATATTATATATTCTGTCCCTATAGTGTGTCCCAAATATTAATGTATGTGTGTGACACACACAGCTCACTAATATTTGATAAAACTCTGACAAATATGCACTAGAGAATGACAACCATCCATGTGCAACAGAATGTAATTAATCCCCTGTGCCATACACAAAACAATCAAAAGAAGGTAAGTACATAGTTAAGTATAAAAACAAAAAAATTAAAACTCCTACAAAAAAATGTAGCAAATCACATTAATTTTTGTCTTGGTAAAATATTTTGTTAATTTACATCAAACTAGTTATAGGAGCAAAAGCAAAAATAAGCACATAGTCTACTCCAGACTAGAAATTTTCTTACTAACGGGGAAATAACTAATAAAAAACCCAGCTCATGGAATATTAGACAACATTTGCAAACAGGAATATGGAGAGTTTTAAATAATATCCAAAACATATAAGGAACTCTTGCACCCCCCATAACAAACATTAATGGAAAGAAACATGATTAAATATTTTCACAAAAAAAAAACCCTGCAAATATCCTATGTATGAGAGAAATTAAAATCAGGACCATACTGAGATTTCATCTTATATTAGAAGGACTAAATGTAAATTGGTATAACAAGTATGGAAAACCATTGATAAATTCCTTAAAAAGTTGAAAATAGACTATTTGAGCAATATTAAATTACATTTAATATATTAGGCAGAATTATAACCTGAATTCTGCTCATCGTTTGCTTGATTTCAAAGTATATACCCTATCATACTTTTATTTAAATCCCAAAACTTGTTTCGAAAATAGTTGGAGTATGTCAACTTGCCACCCAACCACAACCTGATTCTTTTACTCCATTTCTTTCCTGGATTTTACTGAGCTATTTAGTTTTTAATGAACAAAATTTAAAAGAATGTTGCCTAACTTTGCTGACAAATTACCAGTGTTACATAGAACATCACTGGGATGCTTTACATAGCCTTTGGAGGCAGCTGAAAAGTTTACTGAATAGCTCAATAACATTTATAAGATTTCTGTTTATTGGAATACATTTAACCAATGGTGGAAAATTTACCTTGTTAATCTTCAATTTGACAACTAGGCATTCTGGAGGCATACTTCTGTGTAACTGCTTTGTCATGCTTAGTTTGGGAAAAATTAAGAGAATGAAATGTGTTGGTTCTGATACTCTTCATAAAGTTCTACCTCGTCCTTCCCCATCTCTACAATCTCTATCACACCATCTTATTTAATATACTGTGGTTTGGTATAATTCTTTAAAGAAAATCTTTATTTTCAGTATTTATATGAAGATGGTATGAATGAAAGAGTACAGGTTTTCTCCTCTGTTAATTTACTATGTTAATTAACATGTCACACTTATATTTTAGGCAATCATATACTCATCCATAAGAATCTGAAATATAGGATCATGTACCTTCCACATAGTGAAACCATTAATAATAAATGCTGATTATGTTAGGATACTAGTAGGATTGTGCAGAACACTCCCAAAGTAAAGACTGGGAGACTGAATATGAACAGCCCCAGAAGAATGGTGGATTTCCCAGTTGGCAAAGGCCACTGATTAAGGTATCTTCTGTCAGACAACAAGCCACTGATAGATGAAGGTAAGCTTAACCATCAGATATCACAATGGTTATCCAAAGCAAAGTTATCAAGGCAATGTAGTCAGAAAGTCTTAATTGATAAAGTAACTAAACGGACCTTCAGAGGTCTATTGTCTGTTCCTTGAGGAGGAAGCTAAGTGATGCTGTGGTGGTAAAGAATGTCTCAATTACCTAGTTTCTTCTGCCCAAGAAAAAATTGTGTGACCATATGTATTCAACTGAACTTTTAAAATCTTTATAAGCCAAAGTAAGCAGACTGTCAGTAGCTTTCCTAGAACTACCAAGACACAAATATAAGAAAATGCCTTGAGTTCATGAGCTCCCATGAACTTAGGTCAGCTGTCTCTGTGGGTTCCCCTCATGATCTTGACCCAAGAGTTAGGGATGCATGAGATTGACCTAGGCCCTCTGCATATGTGTGACAGTTGTGTAGCTTGGTCTGTTTGTAAGGCTCTTATTGGCTCTTGGGAACCTGTTTCCCATGCTGGATTACCTTGCCCAGCTTTGATGCAGAGGGAGGAGCTTGGTCCTACCTCAACTTGATGTGCCATGCTTTGTTCAAGCCCATGGGATGTCTGCCCCTTTCTGAAGGGAGACTAAGGAGGAGTAGATGGGCATAAGGGTAGATGAGAGTCGGGGGAGGGAACAGTAGGACAGGAGGGAGGTGGGCCTGTGGTAGGTATGTAAAATAAATGAAAAAAAAATGTTAATTTAATAAAATTTTAAAAAATATTTTAATATTGGAAGTACAACCAAATGATGTACTTATATGTTTGAGAATAAACACATATTTATGTTTAAAAAAAAAAAAGGAAAAGCCTTGATTTTAATTGTAATTGACCTTTCTGGTTTCAGTTGACAACTAATTACCTGATTTTACCAATGAGGTGAGTTTTGGACAGACACACTTAGTTGCAAAACATAGTTGTTTTGTTTTCTAGACAGTGTCATTTCTGTTGAAAACTTTTTAATTATATGCCATAGTCACCCAAAGAGTCTCCAGATATGTCCACAACAGTAGCCTGTCAATTGAGGTGAATCCTTCTTTCCAGTCTCATTCCACAGCCTTTATCTGCCCGTTCTTTGCATTGTGGCTTCTAATCTTAGGATTTATGTGAACTTGGATTTTCCTTATCCTAAAAACCAAAAGTTAAAGCCAGATAAATGGCTTAGCTGTAAAGAAACTTTGCGACACCCTGCCCCCACACCTATTTGCCCGAGACCCCAGCCACTTCCTAAGACTCAGAGACCAGTGTGCAGCTTCCATCCTGCCCTGGAACTCCCACCTGGACCAGAGGTGAGTGCCTGGGGTCACACCCAGAGAGGCCCACACCTGGGTCACAGCCTGGGGCACCAGCCACTCTGGGGAAGACCTGCCCAACTGGGCCCCAGGTTCTGGCCATAGGGCAGAACCCCCCATCCCCACCTGGAAGGTTCTTCCTCTCCAAGACCTTCTGGTGAACCCTACAACCTCCAAGCCCTGCCCCCACACCCATCTGCCAGAGACCCCAGCCACTTCCTGAGACTTAGAAACCAGCCCCCAGCTTCCATCCTGCCCTGGAACTCCCATCTGGACCAGAGGTGAGTGTCTGGGGTTGTAGTCAGAGAGGCAACCACCTCTGGATCCCACCCCTGGTCACCAGCCATCCCGGGAGGACCTGCCCAACTTGGCGCCAGTTTCTGGCCTGTGGGAAGGCTCCCCTTTTCCAAGACTGCAGGCAGACCCTGCAGTCTCCACACCCTGCCGCACACCCATTTGCCCAAGACCCCAGCCACTTTCTGAGACTTAGAAACCAGCCCCCAGCTTCCATCCTGCCCCAGAACTCCCATCTGGACCAGAGGAGAGTGCCTGGGGTTGTAGTCAGAGAGGCAACCACCTCTGGGTCCCACCTTTGGGCACCAGCCATCCTGGGAGGACCTGCCCAACTTGGCCCCAGTTTCCAGCCAATCAGGGTGCCCTGTGGGAGGGCTCCCCTTTTCCAAGACTGCAGGCAGACCCTGTGGTCTCCACACCCTGCCCCCACACCCATTGCCCAAGACCCCAGCCACTTCCTGAGACTCAGTGACCAGCCCCCAGCTCCCATCCACCCTGGAACCCCCATCTGGACCAGAGAGACCCCAGCCACTTCTGGAGATTTAAAGATCAGCGTCCAGCATTCCACTCTGCCCTGAAACTCCCACCTGGACCAGAGAGCCCCCAGCTACCATCCGCCCCAGAAGTCCCATCTGGACAAGAGGAGCTCCCATCTGGACAAGATAAGGAGACCCCAGGGACTTCCTGAGACACAGAGTCCAGCCCTCTAGCTCCTATCCAGCCAGCACTTCATTTGGACCAGAGCTCCCATCCGCCCCAGAGCTTCCATCTGGACCAGAGAGAGGCTCCCTAAATCTGTCAGCTCTGTCTGGACAAAGTGCACTGATAAGACCAAGATTGAACCCACAAGGAGATGGGCAGACATCAAGGCAAAAGTACACACAACAAAGTAAAGAGCAATACAGCATCACCAGAACCTAGCCCTTCTCCAACAGCTAGACCTGAACATCACAGAATGGAAGAAGAAGAAGAAAATAACCTTATAAGTAACATCATGAAGAGGATAGAGCCTTATATAGAAGAAATCAAAAATACAGTGGAGGAACAGACAAACAAAAAATGGGAAGAACACTATTAAAAACCTAGAGGAAAGGACAATTAAAGCAGAAGAAAACAATAAGGCACTGAAAGAAAATCAGGAAAAAGAAGGGAAACAATCCAAGACCTGAAGAGGGAAATAGAAAAAATGAAGAAGACACTAGCAGAAGGAATGCTGGAAAAAGAAAATCTGAGTAAACAAACAGGAACTTCAGAGGCAAGTATAACCAACAGAATGCAAGAGATGGAAGAGAGGATCTCTGGTGTTGAAGATACATAGAAGAAATAGATTCATCAGTCAAAGAAAACACTAAAACCAACAAAGTCATGACCCAAAATGTCCAAGAAATTTGGGACACCATGAAAAGACCAAACCTATGAATAATAGGGATAGAGGAAGGAGAAGAATACCAACTCAAAGGCACAGAAAATATATTTAACAAGATCATAGAAGAAAATTTTCCCACCTTAAAGAATGAAATACCTATGATGATTCAAGAAGCCTATAGAACACCAAACACACTAGACCCCCAAAAATGTCCCCTCGCCACATAATAATTAAACAACTAAACATACAGAATAAAAAAGAATATTAAGGGCAGCAAAGGAAAAAGGCCAAGTGACTTATAAAGGCAAACCCATCAGAATAACACCCGATTTCTCAATGGAGACTTTGAAAGCCAAAAGGACCTGGACAGATGTAATGCAGACACTAAGAGACCATGGATGCAAGCCTAGATTAATATACCCAGCAAAACTTTCAATCATCATAGATGGACTGAACAAGCCCTTCCAACACAAAACCAGATTTAAACAATACTTATCCATAAACACAGCCCTACAGAAAGCACTACAAGAAAAATTCAAAACTAAGGAAGGCAGATACACCCACGAAAACACAGGCAATAGATAACACCACAGCAGTAAACCTCAAAGAAGAGAAATACACACACACTACCACCAAATAATAAAAGTAATAACAGGAACAAATAATCACTGGTCATTAATATCCCTTAATATCAATGGACTTAATTCACCTATAAAAAGACACAGACTTACAGAATGGATACGAAAACAGGACCCATCTTTCTGCTGCATACAAGAAACACACCTCAAATTCAAAGACAGACACCTCCTAAGAATAAAAGGCTGGGAAAAGACTTTCCAATCAAATGCTCTTAAGAAGCAAGCTGGTGTAGCCATCTTAATATCCAGCAATATAGACTTCAAACTAAAATCAATCAAAGAAATGATGAAGCACATTACATACTCATTGCAAGAAAGATCCACCAAGATGAAGTCTCAATTCTGGACATTTATGCCCCAAACACAAGGGCACCCACATATGTAATAGAAACATTACTAAAGCTTAAATCACATATAAAACCCCACACATTAATAGTGGGAGACTTCAACACTCCACTTTTGCCTCTGGACAGATTGGCCAAATTGAAACTTAACAGAAATAATGGTCTTAACTGATGTTATGGCTCAAATGGACTTAATCAATATCTATAGAACATTTCACCTGAACAAAAAAGAATATACCTTCTCCTCAGGTTTAAACAGTTTCTATGATGATAATTTTTTTGTACTCTAACAAATAAAATTTTCCTGAAGATCAGAGGGCAGAGGCAGCCACTAGATGAAACATAGAGGTCAGGTAGTGGTGGCACACACTGTTAATTCTAACACTTGGGATCTCATGCCTTTGCTCCCAGTATTTGAAGCACATACACCATTAATCCCAGCACTAGGAAGACTGAGATAGGAAATGATATGGATGGGCAAAGAAAGGCATATAAGGCAGGAAGAGACAGGAACTCAGTCTTTTTGGCTGAGGACTCAGGCATTAAGTCTGAGGATTCATGGAAACAGGATTATCCCCTTTCAGCTGAGGAGTAAGTGAGGTGAGAAGTGGATGTGGCTTGTTTCCTCTGATCTTTCAGCATTTACCCCAATATCTGGCTCTGGGTTTTTATTATAAGACCAATTAGAATTCATGCAATGGGTTTCATTAATAGAAAAATACTTTCAGTTGTTTCTCATAAGGCCTAATATAATTCTAGTGACATTAAGAATCATGGAGACTCAACTTCTGCCCAATCAGTTGTCATAATTAGAGTCACACTTATGTCTAGTTCTGATATTCTTTTTCAAGATTTATTTTTATTTGTGTGTGTGCATGTGTATAAGCTACAGTGTGCAAGTATGCATTTGAAAAGTGCTTTAGCCTTATAAATGCAAGAAATAAATCTGTATGCCAATATACTCAGCCTTCAATCTGTTGTAATGTTTTAATTAATATAAGTTGAAGTTAAAATACAATTACTTATGTACTTTCTTCCCTTTCCTCTCTCCAAGACCTCCCATATACACCCTTCTCTCACTCAAATTCACAGCCTCGTTTTCTTTAATTGCTATGACAGACAGACAGACAGACAGACACACACACACACACACACACACACACACACACACACACAAGGCTGCATGTGAGCACTTTTAAATATATAAATACAAGCTCTTCAGTCTGTATAATGTTATTTGCATGTAAGTGATTTCAGGGCTGGCTTCTCGGGCTTAGGTAGCCAAATGCAGTGATATACCTGGAGAAGTGTATTTCTCCTGCTCTCGTCATTCCTTAGTTGCCTGTAGTTCTTCATCTAGGACTGAGAGCCAGTGAAACTTGTTATGTTTAATACGATTACATGAAAACGTAAGGGAGAAAAATTAAAACCATGCAGCAAAACATATTAAGTTAAAAATATTCTAAGGATTGTCATCTCAACAAATAGTGCTTAGGAAACCTGACATTCACAGGTATAAATGTGAAACTAGATTCCTCTCTCCCCCCCAATAACAAAGATATATTCAAAATGGAATTAAAAATGAAACTGCTAGAGGAATGCATAGAGAAAACACTTCAAAATAGAGGCTTATAAAATAGGGCTCCAATGGCTCAAGACATGACTGCAAGAGTTGGGAAGAAGTACACAAAATTACAAGCAAAGCTACATGGAAAAGAAATGGTCAGAAAATATGTAAGAATGAAAGAAAGTTTTCCAAACAATTCAACTCACAGAGAATTAGTATCCAGAAAATATAATGAACTAAGTAAATTCAACACTGAAATAATAACCTAAGCAATGTGCAAACGAGCTGGACAGTGCTCATTTAAATTAATGAGAGAAAATGCTCAATTCTTATTCATAAAGATAACTAAAATCAAAACCATTAATTTCTACCCCAAAGTGAGAAAGGACTGCATCAAGAAAACAAATCAACAAAAGTTGGTGGAGATGCAGCAAGTGGAAGGTGTCCATGGTAGGTCTGCCCAGTGCCTAGTATGAATATGCTCCGTACTAACTAGACTCAGGAAATTATTGATAATGATAATTAAAAAGGCCATAAGAGGAGAGGGTATTGGGCTAGAGATTATCATTCAAATTTAGACAGAAGTAGTTGGGGAAATGAATGATCAAAATACATTTATAAGTTATGACATTTTCAAAAACATTGATTAAAATTTTAAAAAAAAGAAACCTTTAAACACTGTTGGAAGGACTGTAAATTAGTGAGTCCCCTCTGGATCAGTAAAAAACTTCCCCCAAAACTCCAAATAGAATAGATCATTTTAAAGCACTTTTAGGTAAATATGCAAACGCAGTCTGTATAAAATAGGGATATCTTCATATCCTGTAGTTACTATTCACAATAGCCACAAGAATCAGCCTGACTACCTATCAATGAATCAACAAGTAAATGTAATATGGTAAATATACATAACCAAGTAAAATTAATAAAACAAGAGACCAAACAATAAAGAGAAATAAGCTAAACTCAGAACTGCATGTATTCCTTCATATGTAAAATCTATTTTTTTAAAAAAAAAGTGTTCTGAGAGGAAGAGGGAGAACAGAAACATCAGAAAGGGAAAAAAATAAGAAAATGAAAGTATATAGAATCAAAGTCCATTGTACACATGTATGAAAATGCCATGATAAAGATTTTGGTACAAGTATTATGCCAATAAAAAATTAGAAAACTTAAAAGTATGCTAAATTCTATTAAAAAGAAAGTATATCTATCTTAAAATATTTAACATATTTTATTGATTCAATTCATGTATTAAAATTGCTTAAGCAACAAATACTATGTAACAGATTATCCTATTCATGAACACAAACAAACAAACACAAAAAAATTGCTAACCATAAGGAATTCACCTTCTGTTCACATCTGAGGTAACACTCTCAATCTCATCTAATAATTTACTATGTTCCAAGTCCTGTGAATTCTGTACATAACAGGAAGAACTTAACTTTTGAGAGAAAAAAGAAAGACAGCATCCTTCTTTTTACACTTCTTTAAAATTTATATAAACACTGGAGAGGTGAGCATGTATTCCCACTCTTGGCTTATGATGGCTGCACAAAAGGAGTAGGTTTTCTTTAATCATGTGACCATGGGTATTTCACCTAGCCCTGAGATCTAAGATTTAAAAAAAGAAGTCAATGAAATGATTCCATCAATATTCTGCTATACTCAGATTGGTGCCACTAAAGCCAACAGCTGATGGGAAGACATGCAGAGACCCACAGCCCAATATTGGATGAAGAGAGAGCCCAAACTGAAACTCTCCATTTGGTCCCTCTCCTCGGAGCTTAGGGAATTTCAAGGAAGGGAGGAATGTCTGTAAAAGCGAGAGAGGTCAAGGGCATAAGGATAACACAGCCCACAGAAATTAACTAAGCAGGACTCATAGGAGCTCACAGACTGAAGCAGCCATCATGGAGTCTGCATGGGACTGTAGCAGGTCTTCCACTGCAAGTTAGGGTTGGTATTTATGGGACTCCTAGCAGCAGAAGTGAGAATTGTCTCTGACTCTTCCGTCTGCCCTTGGAACCCTTTCCTTCCTACTGGGTTGCCTCTCCCATCCTCGATGTGAGGGTTTGTGCCTCATCTCATTGCATCTTGTTAACCACGTTTTGTGAAGGAAAACAAAGGAGTGGATGGGGGTGGGCACTGGGAGAAGGAGTAGAAGGAGGGGAAAATGCAATTGGAATGTGTTAAAAACACCAAATAGATAGACAGATAGAGAGATGGATGGATGGATGGATGGATGGATGGATGGATGGATGGATGAAAGAATGAATGAATGAATGAAAAATAGGACCCATTCCCAAGAGCAGTTGCCCAACATAAACTGGACTATATAGTTTATAAAAAGAAGGATAAAAAGAAAAATAATAGTATTGGATGGGTAAGGAGATCAAGGTAGATTTCACAGAAGTTGGGGGAAAGGCATGAAAAATGACCAAAAGAATATTGTGAAAAATTCTCAATAAATTAATGAAAATATTATCTAAAGCTAATAAATAAGTAAACAAATCTTTAAAATTAAGGAAAACTTAACTTCATGGTTCCTACCTGACCATAATGAAACGAAGTTTAAAATCAACAGAAAATGAATCCTAGTAATGACAAAGTCAGAAGGTTAAACAACTCATTACGGAATGATAAATTGGTCAAATATGAAATCAAGATAGAAATGATACGAAGTGCCAGGAATTACAGGACAATGAAAATCCAAAACAGCTAGGTCTCTGTGACACATTGAAAGAAGTCATATGAGGGAAAACGATAGGTCTGAGTTCCCATATTTAAATCAGAAAAAAAATATAAATGACTTAATAAAACTAAAGAACTTAGAAAAAGAAGAACAAAACAAACAAAGTCCAATAGATAGAAAGAAAGAAAAATCAAAGCCTTAATTAATGACATAGAAACAAAGAATACAATACAAAAATGCAAACAATCTAAAGAACTGGTTCTTTACAACACACACACACACACACACACACACACACACACACACACTCACACAATCAAAAGGCCCTTGGTCCAAGTAACCAAACAAAGAAAAGATGACACAAATTAACAGGATCAGAAATAAACAAATAAACATGACAATGGACACCAAAGAAATTCAGAGTAGCATAAGGGAATATTTTACAAGCCATACTCCATTAAGTTAGAAAAGTCTAGAAGAAATGGGCAATTTTATATTCATGAAAATTATCAAAGTTAAGCCAACAAGAGGAAAACAACTTAAACAAACTCATAACTGTAGTCAGAAATTTCTCTGTGTCTACCTGGTCCCATGGTCCCACCACTGCTTATAAAAAAAAAAATCATTCAGAGACTTAATATTATTTATAACTGCTTGGTCATTATCTTAGGCTTGTTACTGCCTAGCTCTTAAACTTAAATTAACCCATAATTCTTACAATGTTTAGCCATGTGGCTTGGTAATTTTTCAGTTCTTCCTTGTCATCTTGCTTCCTCTGTGTCTGGCTCGCCAATGACTTTTCTTCTCTGCCTCTCCTTTCTTCTTCTAGTCTGTCCTCTTAGATTTCCCATCTGCCTCTAACCTGCCTTGCCATAGGCCAAAGCAGCTTATTTATTAACCAGTCAGAGCACCACATATTCATAGCATACATAAAAACATTCCAATTTTCCCCTTTTCTGTCTGATCAAAAAGGAAGATTTTAACTTTAACATAGTAAAATTACATATACTAGAACAATTATCAAGCAATAATTACAGTTACAATATCTAGTCTATTTTCATTTGGCAAAATTAAGGAATATATTCTATCTATCCTATATTTGTGAGTCTAAAGTTTCACATCTAATTTATCTTTTATCATGACTAAGGAAAACTATAATCATGACTAGTCTTCAAACCCATCAAAGACCCCAGAAGTACATAATATTACCTAAGTAAATAGGAAGAACATTGTAAGCAACTTCCAAAAATCTAGAATGACAGAGACAGCTGGCTGCCTGGACAGTCACCCAAAGTTCCTCTGTAACACTGGGGCATCCATCTACAACCTATAGGCCTAGAGTCTCTCAGGTGCTTCTCTAGGTCCTGTAGAATGTCTGCCAGTCTCCTCTGTGAAGCAGGGCACCATTTGTAGTCAGAAGTTCTCATGTGTCCCACCCAGTCCACAGCTACTTGGTCCCAAGTCAACACAGAGGCTTATATTATTTACAAACTATAGAGTCTATGGCATACCTCTTGCTAGCTAGCTCTTATATCTTAAATTAACCCATAAGTATTAATCTACATATTGCCACTTTTCCCTGGCTTTACCTGTGTCCCATTACATGTTGCTCCTTGGGCAACTGGCTCAAGTCTCTTCCCTTTGCCTTTATACTTCCTGTCTATCTCTGCTTGTATTTCCTGCCTGCCTCTAAGCTGGCTTGCCATAAGTCAATAGGGCTTTATTCATCAACCAATCATAGCAACACAGTATACAGAAATCAATCCCACAGCACTTCCCCTTTTCTGTATAATCAAAAAGAAAGATTTTAACTTTAACATAGTATTGCATATAATAGAACAGTTATTAAGCAGGAATTACAATTATAATATCTAGTCCATCCATATTTGGCCAAATATTCTATTTATCCTATATGTATGAGTCTAAAGTTTCATATTTAATTTATCTTTTATCATTAAAGTTTCATATCTAATTTATCTTTTATCATAACCAAGGAAAAAGTATAACTATCTAGTCTTCAACTACATCAAAGACCTAAGAAGAATATAACATTACCTAAGTAAACAGGAAGTAAATTGTAAGCAACTTCTAAAAATCTAGAATGACAAAGACAGCAGGCTGCCTGGACAGTCACCAATGTTCCTCCATAACATTGGGGCATTCTTCTTCAGCCTATAGGCCTAGAGTCTCTCAGGTGCTTCTCTGAGTCCTGTAGAATGACTAGCAGTTTCTTCTGCAAAGCAGGAACCTGAAGGACCATCTCACCTTGAAAAGTTCAGAGGTCAGCTTCCTATGGGTCCTGCATCAAAGGTTATATAACATCTTGTCAAGCAGTCCAGGCAAGAGCAGTTTCTTGCCCAAATGGCCATTTTGTGCCAAGAAGAAGATAAACTCCATATAGAGTGTCTTCAATGTCCATCTTCCTCTTTGAAGTAAATGGGTGCTGCCAGGAGCAGATGGCAGATGGTCTCACTGTCCAGAAATGTCTAAGGTTTTAAAACATGTTAAATGCCATATTCTGTAGTTCTCTGAAGTGTTTGACGAGCACCTGCCTAATTCAATTATATCTATGTATACCTAGAAAACTTAACCAACCAACATGACGACAAGTGTGATTATCATAGATGACTAATTATTAATCTGTATTTCTTAAACATGGTAATTTCAAATGAGCTGCACAAACACCTTAAACAAGAGTAGAAATATACATGCAGTATGACAAAATTAACTTTAAATTTGTATCAATAAACTAAAACCCATAACAATGTAAAACATTTTAAACAAGTTGTTACTCATTATCTATCATATCTATAATATGCACTTTTCTTCTTTAGAAAGAGATTATATTTATAACCAACACTCTTTAAATAAAAATAAATATTTACAAACAAAATTTTGGGAATTTGGGTGTAGCTTCTCATACTACTTCCTGCTGATAGGGGGTGCTGGTAATCTTATGTGGGTCCTGAGAAAATTAAGAATTATAGCTAAATCTTGGCTGCAGCATATGTGAGGATGGATTGTCTCAGCCAGTTGCTGTGAAGCTGATTTTTGGATGTTGGATGATCTGGGCCCTTGTGTCATCAGAGACCTTTCAGGGAGTCTTTGCTGATCAAACCATATTAGCCTGGAAGCAATCCACAGGTTCTCATCTTCTGTGGAAACAAAAGCAGAGCCTTTTTTCCAAAGCAACATATCCTTAGACACAAATTTTAAAGTCAAGATACCTTTAAAATGTATAAATTGATTGAACTCAGCAGCCTTTATAATCAAATGCCTTTCTGCAGTTCAAAGTCCCAAAGACAACACAATCCAGATTCTCTGTGTAATATCCATCTTTACATGGCTTATTTTTTAATATTATTTTTACTGTCTCTTTAAAGACTTTATTTTTATAATTATTTCTTTATATAACTCTCTATATTCATTTTCCTCTCTCTTCGAAGCAACATATATTTTTACACACACTGTAAACTGTTTAGGGTTTATTCCATCTGATCTGTCTTATTGTGATTCTATTGCTTTAAACTGCAATGGTTAGGACTGATGCGGCAGGCTTGGCTGCTGACTCTGCCCAACTGAGCTTCCCTACATAGCAGAGGTAATTCACCACTGGTTCTGGGATCCATGTTCTCTACAGTCTCTGGGAGGCAATGGGTCCATGCCTCCATCTCCATCTCTGTCGCCAAGAAATCTCTACTTTTTTTTTTTTTTTTTTCTGTACTAGCAAAAACTAAATCCACCACTCAGTGTGCTGTGGGGCTTGGAGACACCACTGTGTACTGCCTCAGGAATCTGCCAAGCTACTTAGCTTATGGAGGCTGGTGGCCAGCTCCACCTCACAAGGCAGCTGTCTCTTTGCTGCTATTGGCATGAGACTGTGAAACTAGGACACTTAGTGTGGCTCCATTTCTGTGTATTCAGAATCTTTAAGCTTTCTTAGGTCTATGTAGATCAATGCCCAATAGTGAATGCCAAATGTAACTGGAAGGAATCTCTGGTCCCATCAAGCCCCTGGATTCCAGCAGCCCAGTCCACACAAGACAAAGGATTACTGATCCTTGCCAAGACAAGTGTGGTTGCAGCTTTGGCAACAGGCATCCTCTGAGGCCAGGGCAATATGGCACCATTGATGAAGTGGCTTTGCAATCTGAAAAAGGTACAGTTCCCCTTTCTTCAAAGGCAGCTGAACAGGCAGTGGGCCGATGGTTCCTGCTGTGCAGTGGAAAAGTGGCTGAAGCAGTTATACTTGAAGGAGTAACTAGATTGATGGAGTCTGGACCGGCATTTAATAAAGGAGATGGAGCCACCCACAAGCCAAAAAGAATGGGAAGCTGAATTCCAAAAACACCAGCAATTTCGAGAATTTAAAATCCTGAATCATGACATGACACTGGCAGAATTCAAGTTTATCTGGTACATGGAATACTTGCACGGAATGTGGGGTTGAGCTGTAGGCCTTGCATATAGCCTGCTTCACAAATAAGTCTGTCAGATATGTTAAGCCTATAGGCAGATGATAATGCCCCAACATTGCAGAGAAACCTCGGGGACTGTCCAAGCAGCTGGCTGTTTCTGTCATAACTCACAACTTGTTTGCACTTCCTGTTTTACTATGCAATATTATTTCCTTCTCAGGTCTCTGAGGGAGTTGAAGATTAGATAGCTGTAGTTACAGTTTTTCTTGTTAACAAATTCAGAAAAGAAACTCACTAAGAGGTGTAATGTGTACAAATTTGCAAGACATCATAAGATAGATTTCTGTTGATAATACAAGATAGGATAGAAAGTGAATTAGGTATATTTTAGACTCACCAAAATAGGATAGATAATGGAATATTTTTGCTATATCTGTCAAACACAAGGGAACTAGACATTGTTGATGTATTTATTGTTTGTATTTATTATATATAGTTATTCTTATATTAGTTATATTTTTTATTTTTATTAGACAAAAAAAGGGGAAATGTGGTGATATTTGTGTCCCCAAATAAAATTTATTTGAGTATCGAAGGAAAAAGCCAGCCACTACAGTAAACATACATGTCAGGCAATAGGAACACACATCTTTAATCTTATCACTCAAGAGGCAGGGATCTGTCTAGATCATTGTGAATTCAAGGCCACATTGGGAAAAGAGCCAGGTGTGGGGGCACATACCTTAAATCCCAGCACTAACTATGGAGGTCTGTAGGTCTGTACAGACAGACAGGAAGTGACAGAGCTGGGTAGAAAGAGGAAGTGATGTAGCTGGACAGAGAGCAAATGAGATAATAGAACAGAAAGTCATATAGGTGTGGGTATACAGGAAGTAGGTCCCTTTGGAAGCTGAGGTGTCAGTGAGGTGAGGATGGCTGTGGCTTTTCCTATTCCTCTGACCTTTCAGGTTTTCACTCCTATATCTGGCTCTGTGTTTTTTATTTAATAAGACTGTCAAGCAATTTGTCTACACATAACAAATAAGGAGACTAAAGCATTTTAAAAGTGTCTTCTGACTAAAATAAGACCAGGTCTAGAATTCTATCAGACTTTCAAAGAATATCTGAAAGAAATACTTCATAACTTATTCAAAAACAGAAAGTCAAAACCAAAAGGAATACTTCCAAACTTCTTTTAAAAGTCTGTATTACTCTAACATCAAAACCAAGTAAAATATGAGAAAGGAAGAAAATTACAGGTCAGTATTCCCTGGAAACCATTATCTTAGGTCCTGTTCTATTGCTGTTAAAACACACCATGACCAAGGGAAATATAAAAGAAAGTATTTAATTGGGGGCTTGCTTACAGTTTCAGAGCTTCAGTTCATTATCATCACAGAGAGGAGCATGGCAGCATAGACAATACTGGAGCAGTGGTGGGGAGAGCTACATCCTGATCCATAGGAAGACAGTGAGTGAGAAAGCGAAAGAGAGAGCCCCTGGGCTTTGAGACACCCCAAAGCCCACGCCCAGCAACACACTTCCTCCTATCAAAGAATTCCACTCCCTGGTAACTAAGCATTCAAATATATGAGGCTATGGTGGCCACTCTCATTCAATCCACCACAATTTATAAATATAAAAATCACAATTAAAATACTTGTACAGTGAATACAGGCATTATGTCAATGAGATAATCCATTGCAATTAGCATGGTTTTATTTCTGAAATGAAGCAATAGGTCATCATATACAATATATGTAATAAATCATATATATGTGGTGACTTGAATCTGTATGGTCCCCATAGAGTCATGTGTTTGAATGCTTGGCCCATAGGCAGTGGTACTTTTAGGAGGTGTAGCCTTGGAGTGTGTGTGGCCTTGCTGGAAGAAGGGTATCTCTGTGGAAGTGGGTGTCGAGGTCTCATATACTTAAGCTAGGCCCACTTTGGCACAGTCTCTCCTACTGCATGCAGATCCAGATGTGGAACTCTCAGCTCCTTCTCTAGCACCATGTCTGCCTGTATGCTGCCTTACTTCCTACCAGGGCATCAATGTACTAAACCTCTGAAACTCTAGGCCAGCCCTAATTAAATGTTTTCTTTATAAGAGTTGCCATGGTCATGGTATCTCTTCACAGCAATAAAAACCCTACTAAGATATCATATAAATAAATTTAAAGACAAAAATCAGAAAATACCTTTGACAAAAATCCAATGTAGCCTCATATTTGAAGTTCTAAAGAAAGTAAGACTGGAAAGAACATATCTCACATAATAAAGTCTATATATAAAACTGGCCAACATCATCCTAAGTATATAAAAACTCAAAGTAATCCCAGTAAAACCAGGGGGAATAAAAACAGTGTTATCCATTATCCCAATTCATTTTAAATATAGTTCTTGAAACAGTAGCAAGAACAACAAGGAAAGTAAATTAAACAGAAATAAATAAAAAAAGAAGTAAAAGTATTCTTATTTACAGAAAATATAATATATATTCGAAAAAGTCCCAAAAATTCCATTAGGAAACTTGCAGAAATTATCAACAACTTCAACAAAGTGGCAGAATACAAAATCAACTTAAAAAAATCAGAAGTCATACACTAATAACAAACATGTTGAGAAAGAGATCATGGAAACACTCCCATTCCTAAAAAACAAAGTAAAATATTCAGAGATAAATCTAACTATGAAGGTGAAAAACCTTCCACAGTGAAAACTTTAAATCCCTTAAGAACGAGATGGAAAAAAAAAATAGAAGATGCAAAGACTTCTCATGTGAAGAGGCCAATCTGCATACCGGGATATTGGTGAAATTAATTGTTACACCTAGTAAATTAATTGTGTCTAGTAAACCTTTAATTATGATGCCATTTATTCACAAATTTTTAGCTTTGGTCTTTGATAATTTATAAAGTTTTGTAAAAATATTATTAATAAAATTCAGGAGTCAAAGATCAGGGTAAAACCTGACAGATCAGATAAGCTGCAGGGATGTGACCAGTTACCTTCTCTCTATCTCCTTTGATCCAAAAGGCTGATTTTGTAAGTACAAATTTATTAAAACTAATGGCCACTATGGAAATACCAATACAAATTAAGACTGACAATGCTCCAGCATGTCTCTGGTTAAATGAAAGATTTTTACATGTTACAATATAAAGCATATTACAGGTGTAGCACACAATACTACAGGACAAACATTTATATAAAGATCTAATCATACTTTAAACAATATACTTAATAAACAGAAAGGGATAATAGAGTACCAAAGAGATAAATTACACAATGTTTTATTAACTGTAAATTATTTAAAAGTTAAGGAGAAAGGAGTGAAAGCTATGGAGAGAGATTGGATAGTACAAAAAATGCAAAATAATCAAAAAATGCTGAATTAAATCAGTTTGTATACTTTAAAGATGTGTTGATCTCAGAATGGAAACCGGGGTATATGTTGTGTTGGGGAAGAGGTTTTGCTTTTGTTTCCACAGGAAAGAAAAGCTATGAATACTGTCAAGATTGATAAAGATTAGATTCAAACAAGAGATAACTCTTGGTAAGGAGGGGTGATATTTCATCAAACAGTATGACCATTCCATCTAAACCAACTTATATTTGAACAGATATAACCTGCAAAAAAAAGAGAAGTCCCCAAATCAAGGTTGAGGCAGTGTTTGTTTTTGTCTTTCCAACTAAGAAATCTGAAGACTACTGGACAAATGAGACATCAGAAGCAGAAAGACAAATATGAACCAAAATTATCCCCCCAAAAAGAGTAAACTGGCCTAATGATACATTACACAGGATAAAATTTCAAGAATCTTCCCAAATGTTTATTTCTGCTGTCATGTACAAACATATAAGGCAAATGGTCTTTTTGTAGTCCCAATTCACTTGAAAATTAAAGCTGGCTTTTCAGCTGGAATGTGGCTCTCTCCTTCTCTACACTCAAGCATGCTTGTTAGAGAAAAATCCAAAATCTCTGTCTCATGTCAGAAGAGTCACTTGATATGGGAAAGAAAAAAAATATTAAGAGACTATTCTACTGCCATAAATCTCATAATTCTTTGGTTTTATTTTGATTCTTTAAAACTTTTCATAAGGTATAAATATTATCCCAGTATTTATATATATATATATATATATATATATATATATATATATATATATATATATAAACTTTCTGTCATGATATTAATGGAGATATAAAGTCTTACCTAATTCTAGAAATAAGCATAATCTATCTTCCTATATGTGATTTCAGGTTTGAGACTAAACCTGAGAACTAGGTTTGTGTATCCCAGACGTACTTAACAAATTGTAGTCCTTTAACCTCTCAGAGATCTGCTACATATGAGATTTAGAATGTGTAGGTTTTCTGCAGTGAACCATAACTATTATGGGCAGTGAAGTTTGAGGTCTCTAAGATGGGCCCCAAGAATGATGATTCCACTTGGACTGTGATAACATCACTAGGCTGACAAACACCACTCAAAGGTAACCTTGGACTACAAAATGCTCAGGACAGCTTCAAAGTGGTTAGCTAAGACGGTCCAATCCCATATATTACTCCAACTTCAGATATAAGCTCTGCACTTTCCCATCACACTGAGACTGGACAACAACTAGCTCTCCCAGGAGCTAATCATTATCTCAATTTTATCAGGGGCCCCTAAAGATGTCATTGCCCCCAAACAGCAAAGTACTTTTAAGAACACAAAGCCCACATTCCCAAAAGGAGGGATAGGTGATTTCTGGTCGTTCAGTGGATGATTGTTTTATCATTATTTAGGTGGGCTAGTTGCAAGTTATTATTGGCCATGGTTAGAGAAGAAACTAAGCAAAGAAGATTAGATTCAGGAATCTTGTTCTGAAAAAGAAAAACTGGGGGATACAGAAATGACACAATGAAAGAATAGATTATTGAATCTACTTTTAAACTAAAAAAGCAACTAGTCTTAAATATTTTACATTGATATGGATTTTTGTATATTGACATAAATTTAAGATTATTTTGTTATACTGTATATATGTTTCTACTCTTGTTTAAGGAATTATACATATGCAGTTCATTTAACAATGTAATGTAAATTTCCAGTACGTGAAAACTATTATTATAAACTACTTAAGATAATTAAGAAATGCAGGTTTGCTGGGCAGTGGTGGTACACGCTTTTAATCCCAGCACTCGGAAGGCAGAGGCAGGTGGATCTCTGTGAATTTGAGGCCAGCCTGGTCTCCAAAGTTTCGGGAAAGGTGCAAAGCTATACAGAGAAACTTTGTCTTGAAAAAACCAAAAAAAAAAGAAAGAAAGAAACAGAAAAAGAAAAAAAAAGAAATGCAGGTTAGCAGTCATAGTAACAATCAAACATATAGTCATATTAAGTATGTTTTCAAGGTCAAACATATATTTTAAATGGATAAGTCATCTTCAAACACTTCAGGGCTCTACAGAATATGGCATTTAAGATGTTTTAGTAACATAAGGCTTTTCATGACAGTGAGACATGTCTGCTCTTGGCAGCACAAATTTACATAAAAAAGTATGATGGGTATCAAAGAACCTCCATATGGAATTTGCTTTCAATGTGGCAAAACTAGCAAGGGCAAGAAACTGCCCTTGCCTTGACTGCTGACAATATGCTGTCAAAATTGGACAAGAAGGATACAAAAGAAAGCAACAGCAGAACTTTGCCAAGACAAGGGAGGACAGTCCTGCAAAATTCCTGCTTCACAGAAAACTCTATCAGATATTCTAGACCTGTAGGCTGAAGATGAATGCCCCAACATTGTAGAGGAACCTTGAGGGACTGTTCAGGCAGCCAGCTGTCTTTGCCATTTCTATAGTTTTCGAAGTTGTTTGCTCTGCACTTCCTGTTTACTCAGGTAATGTTATATTCTTCTCTGATCTTTGATGGAGTTGAAGACTAGATACTTACATTTACATTTTTCCTTCTTACCAAATTCAGAAATTTACATAAGAGATGTAAAGTTTATAAGGTTGAGAAACATAAAAGCTTAAGTTGTTTATCTAAAAACATGTTTTAAGGTTTAAAAAGGTATTTTTAGGATGGTAATGCAAATTATGATAGAAAACTGGTTTAGGTATAAAACTTAGACTCAAAAAGATTGATATTACAGCACTTTCTCCAAATCTGCCAAACACAAACACACTGAAAATTGCAAATGTAATTATCTGATCATTGTTGTTATTGTAAATAGTTTTATTATGTTACCTTTTTCTCACAAATCCTACTGATAAAGCTGAGATTTTATTTATTCTCATTGGCAATGTACTTATTCTTGGTGTGTTGGTACCTTTTGCGCAACAGTTTCCTCCAAGACTGACACATTCCACCCTGATGGGAAGCTCCTTAAGTGTGAAGACAAACAACTCAAAAGAGCTCAGAAAGTCCCTAAAACTGACAAGATTCACTAGACCAATTTTAACAGAAAGCACAATAAAAAGCTGGCACTCCCTCTCAGATGAGAGGAAGCTGAGCAGCATGGAAGACGCACAGAAGAGCCAAACTCCAAAGAAGCAGAAACCAGCCAGCTGTTGGAAAGAGGTTTAGATACACAGAGTCACTTAGAAAGGAAACTTTCCAGCTGGTTGAGTTGACTGCAGGATGTGCAAGGTTTCCAGGTTCCCAGCTTTTGTGAGCTGTCACAAATGCTGTGGGTAGGCTATGATGATGCACCTCTCTTTGATTAATTTCTGCTCCTGTAAATAACCTCTCACCTATAGTACTGTAAGTAACACTAATAGAACTTATTAGTTCACAAAGTTGGACTTTGTGGTATCTGTACTTTGATTTGTCCTGGGATCTCTATCTGGAGAGAGTAGACATATGTGTTTCATTTCCCCATGAAAAGTTTTGTCACACAACAGTAGCTACTGGATTTTATAACTATAAAATTCTACTTTTTTCTCTATAATTACTAAGATTATCATGAGAAGCCACTTTGAATGGCAATTATAATTGTTTTCTATTACTCACTAAGATGGACAATTTTCTAAAAGACTAACGTACTAATTAGGACAAACTAGATTATGCTGAGATGATCTAGGTAACCCTGTGTTCTCCAGAAGGGAACTGAGATGTGTATAATTACTTTGCAACACTCTAACCCTGTCTTTGAACTCCTGGATACACTTGGGGTTGATTAGGGCAGCCACCTTCCAAAGAACATGTATTTATGTTCTTTAGGTCACATCACAATCAGCTATGGAACCTTGAAGGCTGTGGGTAGGGCAACCTCGGAGTCAGGCATCACTTGTGAAGCTTGCCTCTGATGTGTTAGCTGCATGGTTCAGGCCTGGTGTCTTACGGTGGCTAGGACAATCCATCTGATTTTGAATTTCTAGGTCTTTAGCTGGTTACTGAGCCCTTGTGGGACTCTTCTGAGGAAGGAGGCCTAGAACTTCACAGGGTTTCCCACACAGTGGACCCTGGTGAACTGCCAACATTTGATTATTCACCAATCAGTTCCCGTTGTCAGCTCAATTGGCTTCATACTCTGACTGACCCTGACGTCCAAAGTCAACTCTTGTTTATAAAGAAAAGCTATTCTGAGCTCTTCATCCTGTGGACTGATAGGTTTCCAACCTTGAACCAGCTTGTGGATTATATCATTACTGGAATAAGTAATACTTCAGATATCAGGGTGACTAGCCCAAGAATAGTCAGCAAGAGTCAGGCAGACAGTTGTTTTAATTGGAAATAGGAAGGCTATAACATACTGGGGATCCAGCACCCAGCAAAGGCAAATCCAGAAGTGAATCCATGTGGCAAGCTAAACAGAGTGGGATGGAGATGAAGCCTGAAGCTTCTGGGCAAGGTCGAAAACGAAAATACCATTATGAAGGTGGGACAGAGATCGAGTCTGAAGCTTTGGATCAAGGTAAAAAGCTGAAATGCCAGGATGAGGGTGGAATGCTGAAATGCCAGGATGAGGGTGGAATGTATTTGAAGTTTGGAAACCCCAGCAAAACTGAGAAGAGGATACCTCAGGAACAGCAAAACCTAGAGCTTCACAGTCAACAGCCAGGCAAGGATGAGGTATGGGAACCCCATCAAGAAAGTCTAAGACAACTAAAGCCCCCAGAGTGGGCCACAGGTCCACAGGAGCAGGCTGTAACTGAGAGAATGTCTGGGGATGGTGATAAGGGTCTCAAGCGGCCCTGGTGTGTCATGGAGGAATATGCCGAAAACCACCAGAGGCAAAAGTACCAAAGGTTACTACAGCACCTTCCACTGAGTGATTGTATAAAATCTGACCCACAGAGGGTTCACACAACTGTGGTAGATACATTGAAGATCAAAGGTTGTATGGAAGGGCACAGTCATGGATCCACAATAACCCAGTGTGATCCTAAACAATCCACTATTGTTACCATAAAGGAATGTGTCTCACCAGACAAAAAAGTGAGGATGTGTACAGAGAACTCAGATACACAGAAGAAAGATGAAGTAAACCTTAAAGGAAGATGGGGACACCACTTGGAGCCTGACTTGCTAAGAACAGAGGCTCAAGTCTTCCTGCATAGTAGCAGCAGTGGGTCACTCCCCAACATGATGCCAGTAGTTTCAGCAGAGAAAAAGCCTGATGGAGAACAGGAAAAGGGCAGAGGAACAGATGAAGTCCTTGATGTTACAGAGAACATGGAAAAGGAAGTAAGAAATGCACTAGGTCCAGGACCCCAGGAAGAAATCTTAACTAGTGCATTCAAATTGCATATTACTCGAGGAGATATCCACACACTAAAGAATGGTGAGTGGCTCAATGATGAGGTCATCAATTTTTACATGAATCTTCTGGTTGAAAGAAATAACAAAAAAGGGTACCCAGCTCTCCACGTGTTCAACACCTTCTTTTATCCTAAACTAAAGCATGGTGGCTACTGTTCTGTTAAACGATGGACTCGAGGAATAAAACTGTTTGAAAAAGAAATTGTTCTAGTACCTATTCACCAGAAGGTTCATTGGAGCCTGATAGTAATCGACCTAAGAAAACAAAGTATTGTTTACTTTGATTCAATGGGACAGACAGGGCAGAGTATTTGTGAGACCATCTTTGAATATTTACAGAATGAGAGCAAGACTCAAAGGAACATTGAGCTGGACCCTTTGCAGTGGAAACGATACAGTATGACATCAAAGGAGATTCCTCAGCAACTGAATGGGAGTGACTGTGGAATTTTCACTTGTAAATATGCAGATTACATTTCCAGAGACCAACCACTTACCTTTTCTCAGCAACAAATGCCCATCTTCAGGAAGAGGATGGTGTGGGAGATCCTGCATAGTCACTTACTGTAACAACATCCACCTGGTTGCTATGGCACCCTGCACTTTTCCACCGATGTTTCTATATACCTCAAGCAAGATGGGTTAAAAAGATTTAAAACAGATACTGAGCTGCCTGACATGGATGAAGCCCACTCTCTTCAATGTAGTCCTGACCTGGGGAGTCCTGCCCAATGCCATCTGTAGCTGCAAGTAACAACTGCAAGCTTGGAAACAGCAATTCAACCCACACAAGAACACCTGTTCAAACAACATTGTTTTAGTGTTGGAGTTAGTTTTTGAGTTGTTTTAATGTTGGATTTAGTTTATGAATTGTTTTATTGTTGAATTTAGTTTATGAATTGTTTTAATATTGGATTTAGTTTATGAGTTGTTTTCATGTTGGATTTATTTTGTTAATTGTTTTAATGTTAGATTTAGTTTATGAATTTTTTTTGCCTTCTTCCCCCACCAATGCTTGTTGATGTTTTCACTCACTCATTTGCAAACCTTGGCAGTTTTCATTTTATAATATTCTCTAATTGTCAACTCTATTCCTTGTTTGAACTCTTTATTCCTGAAAGGAATGCCCATCACAATGTCATTCCCTGCTTAAGATCAGGAGGAACATCAGCAAGAAGAGGCAGGAAGTGTTGACTAGCATTTCTAATGCTGGAGTTGTATCTGTTAAATTGAAGTTGGAGGTGCTGGTTTTTTTAATGTATTTTTTTAAAGCTTGAAAATAGTACAAGAAAGGGCAATGAATTGTACAGACTGATGCTTTTCTGACCCATCACACACTACCAGACTTGTATAAGATGCAGAACTATTGGGGAAAGCATCATGGTTACTTAAAGACACATTCTTTCCCAGAATTAAGGAGACTTGCCTTAGGTTTTGGAAGTTGATTAGAAGTAATTACAATGGTAAATATCCATATTATTATATTGAAGCAAAACCTCAGCTTTGCTGGAACTATATTGAATTATTTGAAATGTTTGATTCAATTTAAAATGCTTTTTTTTTTTTTTTTTTTTTTTACTTATTAGATTAACATTGCTGTATCCCATCCCCACTGTGGAAGTGCAGATTTGGGGTTGATATTGCTAATTATACAATAATCCATTTTACATGTGATAAATTGTATTTAACTTTTACAGTTGTGTTTATGCAATTTTCATTCAATAAAGTTTAAAGTTGTTGAAAGCATAATTTGCAATAAAGGAGAAATGAATAATGTTTGGTATATACTACCTACTAAAGGTAAACCTATATTAGATAAACAATTTGAGCAGACATAATCCCAAGTAAAATAGAAGAGGTAATTAAATGTCTACCAATAAAAGAAAACAAAACAAATGAAAAATACCAGGACAAGACAGTTTTAGCATAGAATTCTACAAGACTCTTCAAGAAGTGTTGAAGACAGTACTCCTCAAATTATCCCACAAAATAGAAACATAAAGAACATTGCCCAGTTTTTTTAAGAGGCCACAGTTATCTTGATACCTAAACCACATAAACACTCTACAAAGAATGAGAATCACAGGCAAATTTACCTCATAAACATTGATGTAAAAACTCTGAATAAAATACTTGTAAACTGAACCCAATAATGCAATCCAAAAGATCATCCACCATGAACAAGTAGGGTTCATCCCAGAGTGCAAGGATGTTTTAGCCTATGTAAATTTATAAATTCTATCCACCATATAAACAAATTGAAAGGCAAATACCAGATAATCATCTCATTAGATGCAGAATAGGCATTTGACAAATTGTAGCAACTCTTCATGATTAAAGTCCTGGAGTGATTAGAGGTACAAGGGATGTATCTCAACATGATAATGGCAACACTATGATAATTCTGTAGCCAGCATTAACTTAAATGGGGGAAACAAAAAGCAATTCCACTAAAATGAGGAACAAGGCAAGGTTGTTCACTCTCTCCATATCTATCCATTGATGTTTCTACATACCTCAAGCAAGATGGGTTGAAAAGATTTAAAACAGATACTGAGCTGCCTGACATGGATGAAGCCCACTCTCTTCAATGTAGTCCTGACCTGGGGAGTCCTGCCCAATGCCATCTGTAGCTGTAAGTAACAACTGCAAGCTTAGAAACAGCAATTCAACCCACACAAGAACACATGTTCAAACAACATTGTTTTAGTGTTGGATTTAGTTTATGAATTGTTTTAGTGTTGTTCTTACTTTATGAATTGTTTTAATGTTAGATTTAGATTATGAATTTTAGTTTTATCCTCTTCTCCCAACAATGATTGTTTATGTTTTCACTCACTCATTTACAAACCTTGACAGCTGTCATTTTACAATATTCTCTAGTTACCAACTCTATGCCTTGTTTGAACTCTTTATTCCTGAAAGGAATGCCCATCACAATGTCATTCCCTGCTAAAGATCAGGAAGGACATCAACAAGAAGAGGCAGGAAGTGTTGATTAGCGTCTCTAATGCTGGAGTTCTATCTTTTAAATTGAAGCTGGAGGTGTTGTTGGTTTTTTTTAATGTATACTTTAAAGATTAAAAATAGAGGACCTGCACAACTTATCCCCAGTTTCCAGCCAATTGGTGGGCCCTGGGGGAAGGCTCCCCTTTTCCCAAGACTGCAAGCAGACCCTGCAATCTCCACACCCTGCCCCCTCACCCATCAGCCCAGCCACTTCCTCAGACTCAGAGACCAGCCCCCAGCCCCCATCTGACCCGAAACTCCCATCTGGACCAGAGGTAAGTGCCAGCGGTTATAGTCAGAGAGGCAACCACCCCTGGGTTGCACTCCTGGGCACCATCCAGGGAGGACCTGCCCAACTTGGCCCAAGATTCCAGCCATTCCTTGGGCCCTATGGGAAGGCTCCCCTTTTCCAAAACCAAAGGCAGATCCTGCAGTCTCCACACCCTGCCCCACACCCATTTGCCTGAGACCCCAGCCACTTCCTGAGACTCAGAGACCAGAGACCAGTATTCCATTCTGTCCTGGATTTACCATCTGGACCAGAAAGCCACCAGCTCCCATCTGCCCCGGAACTCCCATCTGGACCACAGCTTCCATCCTGTCCCGGAACTCCCATCTTGACAAGAGGACCTCCAAATTGGACAAGATAAGGAGATCCCAGGGACTTCCTGAGACTCAGAGATGAGCCCCCCAGCTCTTATCCAGCCAGGACTCTCATCTGGACCAGTGCTCCCATCCGCCCCAGAGCTTCCATCTGGACCAGAGAGAGGCTCCCTAAATCTGTCAGCTCTGTCTGGACAAAGTACACTGATAAGACCAAGAACGAACCCACAAGGAGATGGGCAGACGTCAAGGCAGAAATACATACAACAAAATAAAGAGCAATACAGCATCACCAGAACCCAGCCCTTCTCCAACAGCTAGACCTGAACATCACAGAATGGAAGAAGAAGAAGAAGAAGAAGAAAACAAGCTTATAAGTACCATCATGAAGAGGATAGAGCCTTATATAGAAGAAATCAAAAATAAAGTGGAGGAACAGACAAACAAAAAAATGGGAAGAAGGTTATAAAAAACTAGAGGAAAGGACAATTAAAGCAGAAGAAAACAATAAGTCCCTGAAAGAAAATCAGGAAAAACAAGGGAAACAGTCCAAGACCTGAAGAGGAAAATAGAAAAAATGAAGACACTAGCAGAAGGAATGCTGGAAATAGAAAATCTAAGTAAACAAACAGGAATTTCAGATGCAAGTATAATCAACAGAATTCAAGAGATGGAAGAGAGGATCTCTGATGTTGAAGATACATAGAAGAAATAGATTCATCAGTCAAAGAAAACACTGAAACCAACAAAGTCATGACCCAAAATGTCCAAGAAATTTGGGACACCATGAAAACACCAAACCTATGAATAATAGGGATAGAGGAAGGAGAAGAATACCAACTCAAAGGCACAGAAAATATATTTAACAGGATCATAGAAGAAAACTTTCCCACCTTAAAGAAAGAAATGCCTATAAAGATACAAGAAGCCTATAGAACACCAAACAGACTAGACCCCCCAAAAAAGTCCCCTCACCACATAATAATTAACTACTAAACATACAGAATAAAGAAATAATATTAAGGGCAGCAAAGCAAAAAGGCCAAGTGACTTATAAAGCCAAACTCATCAGAATAACACCCGATTTCTCAATGGAGACTTTGAAAGCCAAAAGGACCTGGACAGATGTAATGCAGACACTAAGAGACCATGGATGCCAGCCTAGAATAATATACCCAGAAAAACTTTCAATCATCATAGATGGACAGAACAAGACCTTCCAAGACAAAACCATATTCAAACAATACTTATCCACAAACACAGCCCTACAGAAAGCAAGAGAAGGAAAATTCAAACCTAAGGAAGGCAGATACACCATGAAAACACAGGCAATAGATAACACCACAGCAGTAAACCTCAAAGAAGAGAAGTAAACACACACTACCACCAAATAATAAAAATAACAGGAACAAACAATCACTGATCATTAATATCCCTTAATATCAATGGACTTAATTCACCTATAAAAAGACACAGACTTACAAAATGGATAGAAAACAGGATCCATCTTTCTGCTGCATACAAGAAACACACTTCAAATTCAAAGACAGACACCTCCTAAGAATAAAAGGATAGGAAAAGACTTTCCAATCAAATGGTCTTAAGAAGCAAGCTGGTGTAGCCATCCTAATATCCAGCAATATAGACTTCAAACTAAAATCAATCAAAAGAGATGATGAAGGATATTACATACACATCACAGGAAAGATCCACCAAGATGAAGACTCAATTCTGAACATTTATGCCCCAAACACAAGGGCACCCACATACATAAAAGAAACATTATTAAAGCTTAAATCACATATAAAACCCCACACATTAATACTGGGAGACTTCAACACCCCACTTTCACCTCTGGACAGATTGGCCAAATTGAAACTTAAAAGAGACATAATGGTCTTAACTGATGTTATGGCTCAAATGGACTTAATCAATATCTACAGAACATTCCACCCAAACAAAAAAGAATATACCTTCTTCTCAACAAACCATGAAACCTTCTCTAAAATCGACCACATACTTGGCCACAAAACAAATCACAACAGATACAAAACAATTGGAATAACCTCCTATGTTCTGTCGGACCATCATGGTTTAAAGTTAGATTTCAACAACAGAAAAAACTACAGAAATCTTACAATCTCATGGAAACGAGTAATGCTCAACTGAATCACCAATGGGTTAAGGAAGAAATAAAGAAAGAAATTAAAGACTTTCTAGAGATCAATGAAAATGAATACACCACATACTCAAACTTATGGGACACTATGAAAGCAGTGCTAAGAGGGAAATTCATAGCACTAAATACCCACATAAAGAAGCTGAAGAAATCTCACTCTATTGACTTGACAGCACACCTGAAAGCCCTTGAACAGGAAGAAGCAAAGTCTCCCAGGAGGAACAGACACCAGGAAATTATCAAGTTGAGAGCTGAAATCAATAAAATAGAAATAAAGAGAACAATACAAAGGATTAATGAAACAAAGAGTTGGTTCTTTGAGAAGATCAACAAGATAGACAAGCCCTTATCCGAACTAACAAAAAGACAGAGAGAGAGCATCCAAATTAACAAAATCAGAAATGATAAGGGGGACATAACAACAGACAATGAGGAAATCCAGAGAATCATCAGGTCATACTTCAAAAAAACTCTACTCCACAAAACTGGAAAATCTAAAAGAAATGGATAACTTTCTGGATAGTTACCACATACCTAAGTTAAATCAAGACCAGATAAACCATTTAAATAGTCCAATAACCCCTAAGGAAATAGAATCAGTCATTAAAAGTCTCCCAACCAAAAAAAGCGCTGGACCAGATGGTTTCAGTGCAGAATTCTACCAGATTTTCAAAGAAGACTTAATACCAATACTCTTTAAATTGTTCCACACTATAGAAGCAGAAGGTATATTATCAAACTCCTTCTATGAGGCTACAATTACCCTGATTCCTAAACCAAACAAAGATCCCACAAAGACAGAGGACTATAGACCAATCTTCCTCATGAACATTAATGCAAAAATAATAAAGTACTGGCAAACAGACTCCAAGAACACATCAAAACAATTATCCACCATGATCAAGTAGGCTTCCTCCCAGGGATACAAGGGTGGTTCAACATACAAAAGTCCATCAATGTAATACACCACATAAACTCAAAGGAAAAAACCACATGATCATTTCACTAGATGCAGAAAAGGCATTTGACAAAATCCAACACCCCTTCATGGTAAAGGTCTTGGAGCAATCAGGAATACAGGGAACATACCTAAACATAATAAAGGCAATCTACAGCAAGCCAACAGCCAACATCAAATTAAATGGAGAGAAACTCAAAGCAATACCACTAAAATCAGGAACAAGGCAAGGCTGTCCCCTGTCCCCATACTTATTCAATATAGTACTTGAAGTTCTAGCCAGAGCTGTAAGACAATATAAGGAGATTAAGTGGATACAAATTGGAAAGGAAGAAATCAATCCTTCCCTATTTGCAGATGACATGATAGCATATATGAGTGACCCCAAAAATTCAACCAAGGAACTGACACAGCTTATAAATACCTTTAGCAACATAGCAGGATACAAGATCAACTCAAAAAATCAGTAGCCCTCCTATATACAATAGACAAACAGGCTGAGAAGGAAATCAAAGATACATCACACTTTTCAATAGGAACAAATGATATAAAATACCTTGGGGTTAGTCTAACTAAGCATGTGAAGGACCTATATGACAAGAACTTTAAGTCCCTGAAAAAAGAAATTAAAGAAGATGTCAGAAAATGGAAAGATCTCCCATGCTCATGGATAGGCAGGATTAACATAGTAAAAATAGTGATCATACCAAAAGCAATCTACAGATTCAACGCAATCCCCATCAAATTACCAACACAATTCTTCACAGATCTGGAAAGAATAATACTCAACTTCATATGGAAAAACAAAAAACCCAGGATAGCCAAAAGAATCCTGTACAATAAAACAACCTCTGGAGGCGTCATGATCCCCAACCTCAAGCTCTACTATAGAGCTATCCTAATAAAAACAGCTTGGTACTGGCATAAAAACCAACATGTGGACCAATGGAATCAAACTGAAGAACCTGACATTAACCTGCACAGCCATGAACATATAATTTTTGACAAAGAAGCCAAAAATGTACAATGGAAAAAAGAATGCATCTTCAACAAATTGTGCTGGCACAAGTGGATGTCAATGTGTAGAAGGTTGCAAATAGATCCATATTTGTCACTGTGCACAAAACTTAAGTCCAAGTGGATCCAAGACTTCAATATACATCCAGTTACTCTGAACCTGACAGAAGAGAAAGTAGGAAGTAGTCTTGAACTCATTGGCACCAGAGATCACTTTCTAAATGTAACACCAGTAGCACAGACACTGAGAAAAACAATCATCAATGGGACCTGTTGGAACTGAGAAGCTTTTGTAGAACAAAGGACACGGTCAACAAGGCAATGCAACAGCCTACAAAATGGGAAAAGGTCTTCACCAACACCACATCTGACAGAGGACTGATATCCAGAATATATAAAGAACTCAAGAAATTGGGCAACAAAATGCCCAACAGTCCAATTAAGAAATGGGCTATAGAACTAAAGAGAGAATTCTCAACAGAAGAAGTTCAAATGGCTGAAAGACACTTAAGGAATTGCTCAACATCCCTAATTATCCGGGAAATGCAAATCAAAGCAACTCTGAGATACCACCTTACACCTTTCAGAATGGCTAAGATCAAAAACACTGAAGACAGCTTATGCTGGAGAGGATGTGGAGCAAGGGGAACTCTCCTCCACTGCTGGTGGGAATGCAAACTTGTACAGCCACTTTGAAAATCAATATGGCACTTCCTTAGAAAATTGGGACTCCATCTCCCCCAAGACCCAGGTATACCACTCTTGGGCATATACCCAAGGAATGCTCAATCATATCACAAGGGCATTTTCTCAGCTATGTTCATATAAGCATTGTTAATAGCCAGAACCTGGAGACAACCTAGATGCCCTTCAACTGAAGAATGGATAAAGAAAATATGGTAAGATATGGTACATATACACAATGGAGTACTACTCAGCAGAGAAAACAATGACATCATGAGGTTTGTAGGCAAATGGATGGATCTAGAAAAAATCATCCTGAGTGAGGTAACCCAGACTCAGAAGGACAAACATGGTATGTAGTCACTCATAGGAGGATATAAAACAAAGATGACTAGACTGATACACAACTCCAGGGAGGCTACCTAGAAAATGGGACCCTAGAAAAGACACAGGGATCACCCAATGACAGAGAAATCGATGAGATCTACAGGAACAACCTGGATGACAGTGGGAGTAATGAAGGGCAAGGGTTGAGGGAAAGAAAGCTTAGGGGAGCAGTTGATCCCAGGTGGATCAAGAACAGAAAGGGAGAACAAGGAATAACAAAGCATGATAAATGAAGACCACATGAGAACAGGAATAGGCAGAGTGCTGGAGAGGTCCCCAGAAATCCACAATAATACATCCTCTGTAGACTGCTGACAATGGTCAAGAGAAAGCCTGATCTGATCTAATCTGGTGATCTGATAGCCAAACACCCTAACAGTCGTGCTGGAACTCTCATGCAATAACTGATGGAAGTGGATGCAGAGATCCTCAGCCAGGCCCCAGTGGGAGCTCCATGTGTCCAATTGTCGTGAAAGAGGAGGGACTGTAAGAGTGTGCATTGTTGAGACCAAGATTTGAGAGGCACAGGGACAAATAGCCAAATGAATGGAAGCACATGAATTATGAACCAAAGGCTGTGGAGCCCCCAGCCAGATCAGGCCATCTGGATAAGTGGGACAATTGAATAGCTTGAACTGTTTGGGAGGCTTCCAGGCTGTGGGACTGAGACCTGTCCTTTAGTGCATGAGCTGGCTCTTTGGAACCTTTGGCTTACACAGGGACACTTTCCTCAGCCTGGAAGGAGGGGACTGGGCCTGCCTGTACTGAATCCACCATGTTTAAATGAATCCCCAGGGGAGTCATGGGAATGGAGGGGAGAGGTTGTCTGGAAGGTGGGAGCAGGGGCAGGAGCGGGGAGGACAGGGGAACCCTTGGCTGATGTGTAAAATTAAAACATGAATATAATTTAAAAAAGACAAAAAAGAATCTTTGCTAATTGCTCATGAAGACCAGAGTTTAAATCTCTCTCTCTCTCTCTCTCTCTCTCTCTCTCTCTCTCTCTCTCTGTCTTTCTCTCTCTCTCCCTTCTCTCTCTTTCTGTCTTAAACACACACACACAGAGACACAAACACATACAGACTCACAAACAGACATACACACACACACACACACACACACACACACACACACACATTCTTCTGATGTCTGGACCTCCTGTACCAAGGGATATAACCTTCCTTCTGGCTTCTTTGTGTGCACATATGTTTAAATGTGCACACAATCATGCATATACTCATAAAGACTCATACATAAAATCATTACATTCACTGATGCAAATCAATCAATAAAACCTTTATGAAAGTCATCTTTTGATAATATTATTCACATATCAGTCCTACACTTCATCAATACCAAAAATGTGGCTCATTATGGGCTTTTGGGATTTGACTCAACTTTTGCTTTTTAGTTCAAGCCCCCACAGCTAAGGTCTAACCTATACTTGCCCATTTCTCTTTCTGTTACCTTCATCTTCTGCCACAGGCCTCACCATATTTAAAAGAGTACTATTATATTAACTCCATGAGAAATGCTTTAAGAGAATGAAGAAAATTAAATATGGAAGTGATTTGTTTCATATTTTGAAAGTTCACATGAGCTGAGTAGAATATTAGCTTCTCAGTAGTCCCCTTTAGATTATTATTCTAAACTTAGTAAAATACATAGAAAAATATTTCTTCTATCTTTCCACGTCTCCAGCTGAAAGAAAGTTCTCTCTCTCTCTCTCTCTCTCTCTCTCTCTCTCTCTCTCTCTCTCCTCTCTCTCTCTCTTTCTATGGTATTAACTTGGTAATGAAATGTAAAAAGAATGAAAGCAGACTTGAAAAATTTTAGTAAGTATTTTCATTCTTTTTATTTTGTTTTAAATCTGCTTCTCATTGACATAGCTTTATGTCACTTTCTGCCTCCTTCCAGCCCCTTCATAAGCTTCTTCTCTCAAGTCATCCCTGTGTCCCCTAACCTTTTCTAGTTGCTAACCTCTTTTTATTTGATTAATATTGCTACTGGATGGAATGTATATGCATGCACAGATGTATATTTTGAAAACCTACTGAAACACTGTTCTTGGTGATATGGATGATGTCAAGACTGAACACTCTGTAATGGACAAGTTTTAAGGGAGCTCATTTCTGAGAGAGGCTAATTCTCTTTCTCCCAGCAGGCATAAACTCCATCTAGTTTGGTGATTGTATCCCATTAAACTTCATCCCTTCCACATTTACATGTCCATTGATACTGCAATTGTTCCATTTTTCTATTGTTTTTGTTTTTGTTTTGTTTTGTTTAGCCATTTTTTTTTCCAAGACAGGGTTTCTCTGTGCAGTTTTAGTGAATGTCCTGGATTTTGCTCTTACAGAGATCCTCCTGGCTCTGTCTCCCAAGTGCTGGGATTAAAGGCATTCACCACCACCACCCATCTTATTCATCCATTTCTAAGATGGAGAGGCTGTGATGTAGACATATCTGTGGGGCATTTACCCACCAACCCCACAGATCCCCAGAGTTTTCTTGAGTGTGAGCAGCAGGAAATATTCGATAGAAGGATTTAGATTGTGGAGATAAACAGATAGAAAATAAAAGATAGCCTCGAGAGGGCCTGGAAACTTTTCCATCTGCCCCGACTGTCTCTGCCATAGGGTGTTTATAGAGACACCAAGGAGTGGAGCAAAAGACCTCCTCCCCCAGCACAGCCAAGTGCAGATCATCTCAGACACTTGCACTCAGGCCTGTGGCCCTAATCATCTTCTATGCAGACCTGCTGGGTAAAGCCACAAGGAACCCGAAAATGGGCTCCCACACATATCCATTGGAGATTGGTTTCCTTCAATATGTTGATCTCTGCTTGTATCAGTTCTTGCTTTCTGTGAGGGTCTCCACTTTTTGTAATGAGAGCCTTCTTTGATGAGGGTTCTTAACTATACCTATCTGTGAATATAAGGATATGCTCTAGAAATGCAATGAGAATTATACTGTTCTAGCAAAGAGAATGTAGTAGATTCTTTCGTGAGTAAGGTCCATGACGTCACTAGCCACAGAAAGTTGCCTAAATTTTTAGTACTAGGCATGGTCTCCCTCCTCTAATTAGACATCTGCTGGTTACCAATGGTAGGTAAATACCACGTATTGCACCTTTCTGCATTTCTTTCTGCTGGTTTTGTGGTGGTTCACATGTGTTGCAGCTGGGTAGGGCTGTTAGATTACTTCCCTCCCTTGACAGCTTGCACAGTATTTTCTAGAAACAAGGAAGCTGTACCTCACCTTCAGATCAAATCTAGCTTGAGACATCCTAGTCCTATGCCCTAAGTGTGTGGTGTCATATTCAATAGAGGTCCACCCTCAGCTCACAAGAAGCAACCAATAGCTACATCAATAATCAATATTCTACACAAATGGCTAATCAATAATACATTGTTTTTTGAGTGTGTCACGTGGACAACCCTGACTGGTGGTAGCCATGACAGAGGAGCTCAGTCAGCAATGATGCTTATAGAGTAGAACACACTGGGTAGAAGAACTATGATGAGTGTACCCTGGAGAGGCAAAGCCCCAGGAGAATAGTCTCAAGAATGCCCTTATCACACTCTTACTGTATTTGTCATGGTCTAATTACTATGTGAAAGAATCTCACTGTATCTAGTATATTGTGATTGTTTTTCATGGGAAAATCCCACTTCTCACTGGACAATTTACTTGCAGATCATAATGAAGATGATTTCTTTATGGCACAATGAGATATGAGATTTGCTGGGGGTGGAAAATGAAAACAAGGAAGTTTTATGCATCATAGACCCATGAATTCTGCCTGTGCAAAAAACAGGCTGATGATCAAAAGAAGCAATTATATCCTTAAACCCAAGGTTAGGTTAGTTCCTTGGTAATGTAGTTTATAGAACTAGTTACAGGTTTGATATGTACCTTGAAAATACAAAGTTGTAAAAGGAAATTCAATGAACCTATTAGGTGTAAAGGAAAATAGATGGGTAGCTAGACCACTTGAGTAAAGTTTTGTAGAATAGAATAAGGCTAAGAATTTACTACAATGAAACCTCAACAGCTGCCTGCTCATACAAAATAACTGGCTGAATTATACTTAGCTTGCTTCCAAACTTGTTAATCAATAATAAATGAATCATTGCCTTGTGGTGAATATGTCATGGTGGGAAAATTAATATAAATGAAAATATTTAACTACATGTTGGCTTCTAGGAAAAACATGTAACTTGTGATCATAATGTGATTTCTTCCTGTGTAAAGATTTTAATTTATTTTTGGAAAATTTCTAAGTTGTGGTTATGTGGTTATTTCCTTCTTGTTTAGAGATGTTTTTCCTTGGTGATGCAAAAGGATTAGTTGAGAAACAAAGGCAGAAGAGAAGAGAAGGGAAGGGAAGGGAAGGGAAGGGAAGGGAAGGGAAGGGAAGGGAAGGGAAGAGGTTTTGCCCCTTCACATAGCATTTGGTATTTGTCAACTCCACATCTCTTTTCCAGTCTTTCTGACCTGCTGGAACTGGACTTCAGCACCTAACCAAGCATTGAAAAGGATGATTTTCATACCTGGTATTTGGATTTTTGGATTTTTGTTATTCCATCATTCTTTTTTTTTTTTTTTTTTTGAGCTGAGGATCGAACCCAAAGCCTTGCAACCCTATTCCATCATTCTTATGGGGAGCCAGTTGTCACCCCAAGTGGCTTAATAATATATATTATTTATTCCATATATAATATTATATAATTAATATAGTAATTATAGTTATAATTAATGTAATATGCAATAATATATTAACATAATTATATTATATGTGTGTGCATATATTTTAACTTATAAACACTGTATATGAATTTAGGTAAATATTAAACACTATGGTGTTTGTGACTTTATCAAACAATATCCATAATATTTGTCCTTCATCCTTTCTTCCCTTCTTCTTTATTTGTACCCCTCTCTTCTCTAGTTGGACACCCCTCTTCATTATTCTGTTTCCGATTTCATATTACCTGGAAAATACTTTCAATGTCCACCATGTCTCCTTATTGTGGTGATATTATGTCCCCCTATATATTGTGCACCTTAATTAACTTATCTGTGGTCACAGAACAGAACAGCTACTTAGATAGACAGAGGCCAGAAAATGATGGCACACCTACATTATTTAATCCTATCACTCAGGATTATTTTCACTTTTCATTTGAACATTTTAAAGAGTAATAAGAAGAACAAAAAAGTCTACTGAATATGAAGCATCTCGACAAAAAATACTTACTGTCTGTATTACATATAAAATACTATTATATATACAATATTTATATTGTTTATTTGTGTGTGAATATGATATATGTGTGTTTATGTGTGGTGTATGCATAGATAGATATGTGGGGATGTGCACACTTGTGCATATATTGGTAGAAGTCAGAATATGTCTGAAGTTCCTCTGAATCATTTTCCTTCATTTATTATTTTGAGAGAAGTTCTGCCACTGAACCTAGAGCTAAGATGGTGGTCAGCAATACCCAGTGATGTTTCTGTCTCCTCCTTCTGGGTTTGACTGAAATTTCAAATATGTATGTTAATGCTGACTAAAAAGTACTCTTACACATTGAGCTATTTTTCCACCCCAGCATGTCTCCTTTTTCAAAATTTTCTTTCCTTAAAGACTTGAGCAAGATAAAGAAGTCATTGTTACCTTTGAATTTGACAGCAAAGAGTACAGTTGTTGCCATAGCAACACACAAAGTTGGTTGTTTGCCCTCCCTTTCTTCATGTCTTCTACCTACTCTCATTATATGAGGATTAAAACATTCTAGTAAATTGAACAGTAAATCTGGCCAATGTTGAGCTTCAGGAGATTCTTCATCAGTAGAAAGCAAACTAAGGCAGCATATTTATAAACAATTATTTTATTCTATGTACTTTGTTATGTGGCAATGATTCACCAAACAAAAATATTGGTTATTAAATACTGTGGTCAGGTGATATAAGCTTATGAAAAGTTTATATCTGAAAATATTTTACAAATAGTTATTAAATTTTTGTAATCCATCTGAATTGATTATATATCATCTGACACCCTTTAGAAAATCTAGAGCAATAGAAAATATATTAATAGTGTTATAATTAAGGTGACTACATTTTTCACAAAACAGTTAATTATTCAGGCACATTTCTGTATGTTCAACATAAAGTCATATATTTGCAAAATAATTCAATTAGTTGGCAATTATTGTGCAAATATTTTTAAAATGTGCTTTTGTAGTCTAAAATGTAGAATACAACACACATACACACACCAAAATCATTCATGCAACACTACATTACTATGTTCCAAGAATCTGTTATAAAAATGTAAAACAAGTTATTGTGATTTATTAATACCATCTCAGATTATCAGACAAAAAATCATAGACAGAATAAAAGTATCCTTGGGCCGAAGAAAGCTAACCCTGAATATAGATGTAACCAGTTGCATATAAATGCTATGAGAGAGGCACTAGGCTATCTCTTGACACTTTGTTTCTGACTTTCCTGAAAATGCCTAGATGAGGTAAATGTATCAATCAGCTCTGATTCTGTCTCACTGTGGCCAGTATTTAGAATGTCAATGCTCTGCTAGTCATCTATAGGATATGATTAAACAGAGCTAGGCATAAACCTATTATCTTGTAAAGTGAAAGCTGGTTTAAATGGAAAATCAAAAACAGAGAAATATTATAAAAACAACACTTCTTACAAAGAAAAAGAGTAGACATCTCTAGTGAGCTTCCTTGCATATGTACAATTAGTAGTGTGGAGTGTGTTATCCATGTTAGACTACTGATAGGTCATGTTAGTTTATTCTATATTCATTTTGTTGTATATGAGTATTATGAGGAGAGAACACACAAAAGAAAATGCTTCCAAGCACCATGATAGAATGCCTGAGGAGTGGCAAAATCTCTGTATGGGAAAGAATCTGAAATAAGAATGGGCAATATATCCTAACATGGAGATTTTTGAAAATCTATTTTGTTGCTCTACTCACAAAGCAAGAAAATTATAACTCTCTAGATGTCTGCTAAAAGAAAAATTCATAGCATAATTGTGGTATGTAAAGAATATAATTTTAACCATCTATAAAACAAGATGAAATAAAATCATGAACTTTAGAAGGATCTTGGATAGAACTAAAACTAGCCATAGTAAGTGATGTATTAGAATCCTACAGATAAATAGGACATATCTTCTACAGTGCACAGATCATGTGTGAGTTTATAAAAATCAGTATAACTAAAATGAAAGGTCATTAAAGGGGGAAAAACTTTTAAGGATGGAGGAAAGGAGAAGAAAATCGAGCATGTTTGACGTGGACGTGGAAAGGGTCCTACTGGATATGAAAGGGCCCAAACATGGCAGGGAGAATCAGAAGGATAAAGAAAAGGTGTGGAAGATGAGGATCCACAGAAGTTAAAGTACACAAGAAAACAGTGTAACAAAGACTACTGCTTTGTATGCTCCTTTATGAACACATTTTAGAAAGTGGAAATAGTTTTCAAACAAAGTCAACTGAATGCCCAACAAGTTATGTGAATGAAAATGTAAATCAAAGTCACAATATATTATGTCACTCCAGGAATAATTTCCATTATTGAAAAAACAACATACAAGTGCCAGTGAGAGCTAGGAAAAAGCTAATGTTGGTTGGAATATATACTAGTACAGCTGCTATAGAAAACAATAGGAAGGATCCTTAAATGTAAAGCATACCTGTCCCAACAATACCATTACAAATACCAGCATCAAAATATGTTAAATAAGTGACATACAGATATTCGGTTCTCATACATTTGTTGTAATACTATTCATAATAGCTGAAGAATCTACCAACTAATGCACAGATAGAGACAATAAAACCTCATGTATAAGATCTTATTCAGCTACATAAAGGAATGAAATATCTCATTATCTACAACATGCATGAAACTGGTTATTATTATATTAAAAGGAAATATGAGCCGAGCAAAAAAAAAAAAAAAAAAAAAAAAAAGACAAATGTATGTCATCTTGTTTATAAGTGAAGGCAGAAAAGTTGATGTTCAGGAGTCAGAAATCATGGTGACCATAAAGTAGGATGATTAGGAGTGAAGGGATAGTCACAATTAGATAATTATACATCATTATATACTATTTTACAGTGTGCTGACTAAAAATAATTGTTTTTCCTATAAAAATGCTAATATTTGAGGATATAAAATGTTTAGTTCTTTTTAACACTGTACAATTTGTGTTTATTGAAACATTATGTGTTGACATGATCTTACATCCCAAACCAAGAATCTAGCTCCAAGTGACAATTACTTGGAAGGGAGAAATTAATTTTCGCCAATGGAGTCTCACTGGACATTTAAACTGCACTTACAGGCAGGTTCCCTTTCCAGTAGTAACAGTCAAGACCGAATGAACTCAATGATAATTTTGGAGATCACTTTTGTCTCTTGTTGCATTCTTTAGGCATTTTTTACCTTATTAGTCTTTTGCTTCTATATCATGATTTCTGGGAATGTGTGTGTGTGTGTGTGTGTGTGTGTGTGTGTGTGTGTGTGTGTGTAGGGGTTATTAGGCTTTTCCTGTCTCTCTTTTAAATTCTAGTTTGTTTTAAATTTACTTTTGGTTGTTTGTTTTCTAAAGGAAGAGAGAGAAAGAAGGAATAGAGTTATATGTTTGGGGAGTTAGGAAAAATATGAGAGTATAAACCATGATTAGAATATATTGTAAGAAAAACTTACTATCAATATGAAAAAATATGTCAATTAAAAAAATAAAACTTTACAGGGTGTTTCTTCTCTTCCTCTTCCTTCTTCTGTTCAGAAACATCTTTATGAATTTTTGGCTCTTGATTTATTTATATTTTATGAACAATTTAACATTATCAATGTTAATTCAGTTATAAACAGTTTCTTATGTGAGAATGTGTTTTCTTATATATAAAATGTTGTACATACTTGACTAAATTGTTATTTAAATATTAAGCCATTTTTCTGTTCTTTTCTATTATAAATAAAATATTATATTATAATATTCATCTACTTACCTGGGCTGTAAATATAGTTGTATGACTAGTGTAACAGTTCTCATTAATATTACAATACACATAGTCAACACACACTCACACACACAAACACACACACACACACACACACACACACCACACACTCACACACACACTTTCAGCCACATGCAAAATAAATTTACAGGTCATTTCCATTTCTACAAAATATTTCCTGAATATCACTTTAGAAATTATCCAATAATAAAATAAATTACATATTATCCAGAAAACAAAGTTTAAAAAAATCATTTATCACCATTTAAGTCACAATCTCAAGCATAAAATTGAACACAAGCATAAAAATATGTATTTAAAATATAAAAATTGAAAATTAAGGGAACATTAAGATAATTACAAAGATATAAATTATTATATTTATTCAATAAAATGAACTCTAATAAGAAATTCATAAAATGTACCAAACAGATGTATAACATATCACAAAGGAAAAGTAATTCTCTTCTATAAAAACAACTAATTGTGATTGACATAAGCAAATAGCAATAATTTTAGTCTTTTATTTCAAAAAAACAAACTGCATTATTATATAAGAAAAGCATAAATCTTAAATTATATGAACCATGAACTCATAGTGTCACTCAGAAAAATGTTGGTAGCTGTTCTGTTAAGAGAAACAAAAGGCCAGCAGCAGAAAAATATTCCAAAAATGTTTTGGGGCATAATTATTTAAATAATGAATTACTGATGTGAAAAAAAATCAAAATCGTATTTTCTATGCCTTCTCCATTATTTATTACAACTATACTCTGTAGCTAGCTAAATAAATCTTACAAGTCCTTGGCCAACTGTGGAAACAAGGAGTTGGTTAATGCAAATATAAATGTTTAAATAAATACAAATGAATATAGCTGCAAAATTAAAACCCAGAAACTTTTACACACACACACACATAAAACACAAGCATATATATGGAGTAAAAATAGAAGGTATATGATCATATCAATTCTCATCCAAATCATATACCTTTATTGTCCTACTTCTAGGCGATGACTTCTTCAGTATTGGTCATCTGTCCCATATATATTCACTTGGTAGTAGAGCAGTATTTATTGATGTCTGTACCAGAATTTCACTCAAATAATAAAAATATTATTAAATATGTATTTTATTTTTTATTTCCATTTTAAAAGAAGCTATTTATCTTAATTGAATAAACAGTACATAACCATTGGAGAAGATATAAAAATGAAAGGATAAAATAGAAAAGAGTATATAATATTTCCATAAGAAATCTATTATAAAAATTTTGGATCACTATCCACTAATGAATTTTATTGGTGTCTTTAAATATATGCCAAAATTTATAAAGAACAGAAAGACTTGCAATTCAATTCATTTTTACAATCTTGATTCATAAAGTCCTACCTCTGATTTTAGTCTGCATATAAAATTAATTTGAGTACTTTAGAGAATATTTTTATATAACTGTGAGGGAAGTTGATTCACTGTATTTTTATAGGAGTTTAGCATACAGACTACTTATTATTTGCTGTGTCTCTAATTAAAAATATATGTAATGTGCTTGCCGCATAAGCATAATACCTGAGTTTGATCTCTCCATATCCACATCAAAACATTTCGCACAAGCCTGGCAAGATGAACTAGTGAGTAGAGGTACTTCCTGCCCAGCCTGAGTTAATCTCCAAAGCTTCTGACACAGGCTAATTTGAATACAAGTCCTTAGTGGGAGGCACTACAGTTCCTGACAACCTGAGATCAGTCTCTAGAGCTGCATTAGGAAAGGAGACCAACCACTCCTACACTTTGTTCTCTGTCACCAGATGTGCTTCATGCTTCTGAATTTGTGAACTGACTTAAATGTGGAAATGTCCTGACAGACCATGATTTTCTCTTGCAATGATTCAAGATATCCTTTTGTTCCTTGTTCTATTGTATTCCCAATGTTACAAAGTAGATGAAATGGAAAAATCAAGTTTTAAAAACATGGAATTGGGCCGGGCGGTGGTGGCACATGCCTGTAATCCCAGCACTCGGGAGGCAGAGCCAGGCTGATCTCTATGAGTTCGAGGCCAGCCTGGACTACCAAGTGAGTTCCAGGAAAAAGGCACAAAGCTACACAGAGAAACCTTGTCTTGAAAAACAAACCATACCAAACAAAAACAAACAAACAAATAAACAAACAAACTTGAAATTATTGTTTGTCAAAAACTTTATATGAATATTTAATTATATCAAAAATGCATGAGTATGCTGGTCCCATGTTACTTTTACAGTGCAACTATGATATTAGGACTCAATTATTAATTTTAAAGGCAAGGCAGCATGCATTTTAAAACTTTAATTGTATTTACCATTCTGCTTTATAACATTATGGGGGTTTTAATAAGAATGGCCCTGTAGGTTCACATATATCCAAATATCTTCATATCTTCGTAGACATAACATTAAAATAAGCCTCAAAATATGTTTAGGAAGAACAACATTCTCAGAAAATATAAACATATCTACATGAAACAGCAATAATTATTCCTCAATATCATGTCCAGCCAATTTTATTGATATTTAAGGTATGGTCAATAGTTTTTGTAATATCTTAATTTTGGCACAAAAGTACAGAAAATTTAAAGACAGACTGAAGCTCAATGATCACTGAATTTCTCTGAAATCACTTTTCTTTCATTTTCTGTGAATATAAAACAGGCAATACAGGGAAACCACTACAGAAAAACATAACAAAGCTGGGCGGTGGTGGTGCACGCCTTTAATCCCAACACTTGGGAGGCAGAGGCAGGCAGATCTCTGTGAGTTCGAGGCCAGCCTGGTCTACAGAGTGAGATCCAGGACAGGCACCAAAACTATGCAGAGAAACCCTGTCCTGAAAAACAAAACAAAACAAAAAAGCATGTCAAAACAAATCACACAGTTGTGAATCCTAGTCTTGATGGATACATCTGAAAAAATACCTATGGCTCAGGGAACATTGTGAAAGAGGGAGCAGAAATATTGCTATGAGATTATGTCTCTAGTAGCATTGGAAGCTACACACACAAAGTTTCAGCAACATGCATCCACAATATTAGCTGAGCAAAGATTACACCAATGAACATGCTGAAATGGATGGGGGAAAGCTGGGAATAAGACAAGCAGCCTTCCCCACAGAAGAGCCCACCAACTGCATGTCCAATGTCAAATAGTCATCCCTGAAAATAGACAGGTAGGATTTTATGGACCAAGCATGTTAGATTTAGGAATATCTATTTATATGCATATCTATATATGCACACAAGGGCAATTAGTGAAAAAGAAGGCCATGAATTTAAAGAAGAGTAGAATGGGGTGTATGGGAGAGTTTGAAAGAAGGAAAAGGAAGAAGAAATGCTGGACTATATTATAATCACAAAGATAAAATAAAAATAAAACATCTGGGAAACAGATGTGTATCATATCTTAATGTATACAAGGTCATGTGTCAAGTGTCTAGGACATGCATACATGCATAAACATGAAATCCCTCATTTCCTAAATATATAATTTATAGAATAAAATCTAGAGAAGAATCATTATAGCATTATATTTGACTATTGATTTTAGAAATTATTTATTCACCATGACACAAAAATATGAGCAGAAAATTAGAAACAGACAGATGGTAGTATATTTAATTGCTTCAGTAAGAGATGCAAATATTATTGTGAAAGGACTGATCATTATGGGAAAATATACATAATTTATATGTATACATAAACTTATATTTATACAACATTTTCAGTTCAACAACATCTTAAACAATCCATTTTAAAATTTGGCAAGGAATTTGAACACATATCTTTGAAATATAATTTGAATTAGCTAAAAATTTTATAAAATAGTTAACAACATTATCTAATCATTATTAAAACATGAATCCAAATAAAAAAGTTATCATCTTTGTTATACATTGGATGGTAACTACAAGACATAACAAAATACAGATTAAAAACTTGAAAACTGAAGCTCATATGCACAGCTAATAGTACGATAAATGGTGAAACGGCTGTAGGAAACACATAATAAATAGTCAAAAGTTCCTACCATATATCCCAGCAACACCACATCTCTGCATAAACCAAAACTGTAAGAAACACATAATAAATAGTCAAAAGTTCCTACCATATATCCCAGCAACACCACATCTCTACACAGACCAAAACTGTAGAAACACATAATAAATAGTCGAAAGTTCCTACCATATATTCCAGCAATACCACATCTCTGTACAGACCAACAAATGAAAACTAGGATTGCCAACATCTCTATAAATACACTATTAAAACAGTACCAAGACATAAAGACACAGAAGTAGAAAAAATTATCTGTGGTGGGTTGAACAAGACTGGCCCCTATAGGCTTAGATATTTGACTGCTTTCATCAGGGATTAATACTACTTAAAGGATTAAGAGTTGTGACCTTGTTGAAGTAGGTGTGGCTTTGTTGGAGGAAGTGTTTCACTGGGAGTGGGCTTTGGTGTTTCAAATGCCCAAGCCGTCCAATGTCTCTTTCTGCCTGCTGCCATGGGTCCAGGTGAAGAACTCTCAGCATCTCCAGCACCATTCTTGCAATGCTGTTAGTGAACAAAAGCTCTGAAACTGTAAGCCAGCCCCAATTAAATGTTATCTTTTATATACGTTGACAGATCCATGGTTGTCTCATCACAGCCAAAGAATACTAAGACAGAAGTTGTTACCAGGGACTGAGATACTGCTGTGACAGACTTGACCGTGCTGTTTATGGTGGAATGTGGACTTTGAGATTGGATTAGGAAAGCAGTTTAATGCTTTAAGTAGGGCTAAATGCATCATGCTAGTAGGAATATGGAAGAGAGTAGTTCAAAGAAAAATGTAGATTATGATGGCCTGGCTTGAGATGCCTGAGAGAAGAAGAATATTTGTAAGTAGCCTATAGATCATTCTTGTGGCATTTTGGCAAAGAATATGGCTGCTTTTTGCCCTTTCCCAAAAAGCCTGCTTGGGGTTAAATTAAAGAGTTTTTGATTAATGACATTGGCAGAAGAGAGGAGATTTTAAAACAGCCTCGAATTGACTGTGTAACATGGCTATGAGTGGTAGTCTTATGCAGATTCATAATGAAAAGCAAGCTGAGTGATGACAAATACAAAATGTTGAGTCTGAGGAGAAAGGAGGCACCGGGAAGTGTAAGAGAGCCAAGTTCAGTGCTCAAAGAAATCAAAAGTTTAAAGAAAAGTCTGATGCAAAATCAAATAATGGAAGTGGGAACCTCAGGGCAAAACTCTACCCAGCTAAGTTTCCAATTTGTGAAAAGAAATTAAAGAAAGGCTTAAGCAGTAAATGAAACCATCAAGAACAGAAAGCTGGTGAAAATACATTTGAATGAGGGGGCGACATTCCAGGCCCAGCAAGCAACAGAACTTGGCAGCTTCAACCACATGGTTCTGACTTTCGAGTCAAGTATACAAGAAATGGGGTATGAAAACTACCTCTGCAACTAAGAGAAACTGCTAATGCCAGGACCATGTTAAAAGTGTTGCTGCATGGAGGCTCACAGTCCATTACATAAAGCTGGAATATGTGGATTGCCTTGGAGACCCAATGACATTGGAGATGCATGGACTGTGGGACACTTGTCAATGAAAGCTGCAGACCAGGTGTGAAACCAACCCAAAGAGAAAGAAATGAGCATGTTGCAGTCTACAAAACTAGAAGGAGTTGAAGACAGGAAGAGTGCTTTGACAACAGACATGGAAATGAAGATTTTGGAGTTTGTCCAGCTGGCTTTGGTCCTGATTTAGTCCAGTATTTCCTCACTATGCTCATTTCCTCCCCTTTGAAATAGTCTTGCCAATGCTATGCCATTATTTGTTGGAAGTATATAATCAGCTGTTTGATTTTGGTTTTACAGGGGATTACAGTTAAGACATTTGCCATGAAGATCAAAGTTTTTGAACTTTGAATGTTTAAACAGCATTGAAACTGTTATAGACTATGGGACTTTAAAAGTTGCACTGAATGCATTTTCAAATTATGATATGGCTGCAAGCCTATGGGGTCCAGGGAGTGGAATGTGGTGATTTGAACAAGAATTGTCCCCATAGATACATGTATTTGAAAGCTTGTTAATTAAAAAGTAGCACTACTAGAGGGATTAAGATTTGTGGCCTTGCCAGGCGGTGGTGGCGCACCTTTAATCCCAGCACTGGGGAGGCAGAGGCAGGCAGATCTCTGTGAGTTCCAAGCCAGCCTGGTCTCCAAAGCGAGTTCCAGGAAAGGGGCAAAGCTACACAGAGAAACCCTGTCTCAAAAAAAAAAAAAAAAAGGTTTGTGGCCTCATTGGAGTAGGTGTGGCCTTGTGGGAGGAAGTATGCCACTGGGAATGGGCTTTGGGTTTTCAAAAGCCCAAGCCAGTCCCAGTCTCTCTCCCTCTCCCTCTCCCTCTCCCCCTCCCCCTCCCCTCCCTTCTCCCTCTCTGCCTGCTGCCTATAGATCTGGATGTAGGACTCCTGGCTCCTTCTCAGCACCATGTCTGCCTGCTAGCCACCATGATTCATACTGCCAGTGGCTATGACAGAGGAAAACAGGTGGTAATTGACTTCAGGAGTTCAGCCCATCAGAATGCAAGGCACTGATGGGTGAATCTTGGATATGCAAGGCCCTGAGGGCTTCAGCTCTGAAATGTTTGTTGCTACTGCTGTGCCTTTACATGTTTGCTGCTGCCATTTTTCTCTGGTATCTGGCATGGTGTGAATGGGTGTGGAGGGATCCCCACTGCCCTTAATGTAGTGTGATTATCTCAGGGGAATATCCCCGTTCTACTGGGCATTTTTACCTGTGGATTTCTATGAAGATGATTTTCTCTTAAGTTGTACTGTTTAACTGAGCTATGATTCTATACAATAATAGTATTAGTTTAAAAAGAATTTTGATGGTTAAGAATTTTTTACAAATATAGTAAAGGATTATGATAGACATTAGCTTAGTGGGAAAACTAATATAAGTAAAGGCAAGATATGGTGCTGCTCCCACTCCTGATAAAGCAGGGTCTCAGAGGATGGAAAAGTAAGAATGAGGAGTATTACCCGGCTAGGATTTATGAGTTTCTCTTGAGAAGCCATAGAGATGGTGGTGGCTTAGATGAATGATTAAGGAAAACAATTGAGTCTCGGAGGATAGACTAGCTCAAGTTCTTTTACTCTTAATGTTGGGACATGTGTTCATGGGTTTTGGTGTGCATCATAGCTAAGGTTAGGTTATGATGTTTTTGTTAATGGCTTTGAGGTCAAAAATCTTGGGAAAACAATTTAAAGTTTAGAAAGGCACACTTGCTTTTTTTTGTTTTGTTTTGACCCCCTCCACCCCCACCCCAAGACAGGGTTTCTCTGTGGAGCTTTGGAGCCTGTCCTGGAACTCACTCTGTAGCCCAGGCTGGCCTCAACGTCACAAAGATCCACCTGGCTCTGCCTCCCAAGTGCTGGGATTAAAGGCATGGGCCACCACTGCCCAGCCTCTTTTAAGATTTTTTTAAATTACCTTTTGAGATAAATAATAAAGTGATTGATCTTTCTTTGTAACCTCAAAATACAGCCAGCTACTAAAAGAACTGGCTGAGAAAAATATCTTGCTTGCTTATACTTCATTAATCTATAACAAATTGCTTGAATATGAATGTATATGTGTTCTTGCAGATAATTTGTTTTTCACCTATAATATGTAAAAAGTTTAAGCATGTAAGAGATACAGAAAATATGCTTTTATTTACTTGTATTCATTGTAAGCATTTGGCTGAAAAATAGAATGTAACCACATTGTAACATTTATATTGCTTGAAAGATTCTGATGGGGTATATAAGCTGTAAGAGAAACAATAAAGATGAGGAAGGAAGACATCTGAAAGTAGTGAGAAAGAAGTCATCACGAAAGAGACAGAAGGGAAACATTAGGGTAGAAGAACAAAACAGAAAAAGAATAGAGTGTACAGGCAACAGGAAGAATTATAAAATGAAAAACTAAGCTTTGGCCCTCAGAAAAGTCCTTGTGCGTCTGTCTGTCCAGTAGTTTACCTATTCTGCATCTCCTCTTCAGTTAATTTTCTCTGACATGCTAAAGGCCTGCCATTCATCAGCACCCTATATGAGATCTTGACGTGCTCAAGGTGTGTGTGTGTGTGTGTCCCTTTGCTGCAGGCTCAGAGAATTCAGTTTTATTCCCTCAGATAGAAAAGTCAACTGAGTCCACCTACTCCATGGCTACCCTTCAGTTCCTGAGCTGCTGGGGTCTGGTCCTTACAGCAGCATCATACCATGCTGATAATGGAATAAACCTCTGAAACTGTAAGCAAGCTCCATTTCTTTTATAAGAGTTGCTGTGGCCATGGTGTTTCCTCACAGCAATAGAACACTAAGACTACATCTTTCCTGAAATAATAAATAAAATATGTGTGGATAGTGTTTTTGTTCAAACTATCCCATAGATACATAAATTTGTGATTCTCAAGTCCATTTTTTTACAATTAATTTTATGAATGGTTATATTGTTCTGACAAAAGTAACTTAAAAACATTATTGTGGCTAATGCTTGATGGATCAGTCCATCATGGTCGGGAAATTACCTAGAAGAAGGATTTTTGAGACATTTAGTCACAGTGAATCCATATCCAGGAAACATGAAGGAGTTAATGAATACTTGTGGTCAACTAGCTTTTTGTTCATATTTAATCTTGAACCAGAGACAACATTTAGATGAGGACTTTGCAATTCCATTCATCTAACCAAGATTATGCTTTACAGATTTACCCAGAAGTTTATCTCATCAGTTTTTCTAGGTCCCATAACACGGATATTAACTACCATGCATATACAATCTCATATACTGCAAATCGCCTCAAAGCTCCTTACACTCTCTAAGACAAAGACAATTCTAGGTAATTAGTAGTTACACTATATTGGGGAATAATGACAAAACTAGAAGTCAGTGCCTGTGCATGTTGTAAAGAATATTGTTTAACATTTTAAAGCACTTTATTAAGTATCTTACATTAAATGTTCCATACTAGACTTTTGCATGTTCAAAAGGGAATTGTGCAGTGAATACAGAACTTCAGTTTTGTGAAATGAAAATTTTTTGAAAATCTGTCACTCAGCAGTGCATGCAAATATACTTAACACTAACACACTTTACACCTAGAGTGGTTAAGATGGTAAGTTTTATGATACAATATTAACACAGGTTTAAAAGTTTTTTTAAAAATGCACTAAGGCATTTTTATGAAAAACTTTTGGCTTCTATTGGTGGAAGTATTAAAGCAACTCTACATAGTTAAAAGGGAGGTTTATTTTGTGGAGTAACTTATAAGTAAAGGGATAGGTTACAGGATCCAGGAAAGGTGTAGCTCAGTCCAGCAGTGTTCTCTGGAGAACTCTGCTCACTCTGCTTCCCGTGTCCAGGATCCAGGAACCAAGAGATCTGGCACATCCAGATCTCTGGTCTCAAGGGCTCCTGTTTCAGCCCTGCCTTGTAGGCATGACAGTTACTGGAAGCCTCATTGGGGTAGTATTTCCAAGTCAAAGCTGGAACAGCTACCCACTACAGCCCTCTGTATTCCCCCTTTTATTTTACCTTCCCATAACATTTAACTACTGACTATTGCCTCTTTCAGCCAAAGACCTCTCCTATACTCAGAACAGGGTATCCTTTCTGCATCATGCTCCAATATAACCTCCCTAATTTGTTTTCCTATTGGAAATTATCGTCATCTGAGATTTTTTTTTTATGTGACAATATTTTTTGGACCTATCTCTAATAATAAAATGGATTTGTATTTTTATACACTACTGGATGATCAATACATAGAACTTTGGTCGGATGGTACAATGTTTTCAATGAGTATTTGTAAATAATTGAATAGAATGTTTTCAGGATATTTTTGCAATGCATTGATTGCAAAAGACATCTAAATAAATCCACTATACCTACTTGAGAAAGATGTGAAAGCTTATCCCTGTTACTAAATTGGTTTTGTAAACAAATGGATTAAATATTTGAATAATGTGGCCAAGGAAGAGTAAAATATATTAAGTAGAAAGAGAATAATAGATAAAGCATTCAATGTGCACACATAAATGATCCAGTAAAATGAATAAAAGAAAAACATTAGACAATTAGTTGAGATAGCTTGAAATTACATTTAAATTGACTAATTTGTCATGACTGTGAAAAGCAATAGGGAACAAAGCAAAGTAACTGAAAACTGGAACAGATAGTGAGAGGAAAGGACAGACTGCAGAATCGAATGGAAAGGTTTAAGTCTCAGGTTGTGAGCTAATGAACAAGAATAAGTATGCTTTTGATGCATGTGAACCTGAACTACAGTGGTCAAAGGCATCAAGGTGTATCTTTCTTCAACTTTGTGCTATATTCAAAAGTTACACCTATTAGGTAATGAGAAGGAAACATGAGAAATTTCTAATTATATTTCCATTTCTAAAGCTGACTCAGCTGTTCCAGTACTTACCATACAAGTATAAAGACAAGAGTGTGGATCTCCAGATTTTCACCCAAAGCTAAGAATAAAAAAAGAAGAAGAAGAAACTACTACTCTATAAGCTAACTCGTGTGTGTGTGTGTGTGTGTGTGTGTGTGTGTGTGTGTGTGTGTGTGTGTTTAAAAAAAAGAGTGAGTTTCAATGGAAATACCCTACATGGGTGCAAAACATCAATACCAGAAGCCACAAATGACCAAATGAAAATATTAATGCTAGATGTAAGATACCTCATCTAAGCTGTTGGTCACCTGGGCTGCAAATGCCACTCAACCACTCTAGCAATTACTACTGATCTTGATCGCTTTCTAGAGTAGCTGGATAAGACTCTACAAATAAGGCTAAAGAGATGGCTCAGTGGTTAGTAGTTCATGCTGCTTTTGCAAAGATTCAAGTTCTGTTCTGAGTACTCACTTTGTGCTACTAGTTAAAACTGCCAGTAACTTGAGCTTTAGGGATCCAACACCCTCTTCTGTCCTCTAAGGGCACAACCACTCATGCATTCTTAAACATACAGACTCACCATACCCATATAATTCATCTGGAGAGATGTCTTAGCAGTTAAGACAACTTGCCACTCTAGCAGGGGACCCAAGTTTCATTAACCTTATATACAGTTCCAGGGTCTTCATGTCAGGGCCTCTGCAGACACTATCACACAAATGATACACGTGTATAAATTCAAACAAATATACATGCACATAAAATGTTTTACAGGACTCTATAATGAAGACCTCACCCACCCATCTTGATTGCAGGACAAAGAAGTCATGTTGGCTCTGAATTGGAAGCCCCATTGCTGCTGGTTAGTGGATGCAGTGAAAAAGGCACTATGCCTGTTGCTGGGACAGAAAAGTCCTGAGTAAACTATAAAATTGTAAACCCTCAAGCTACAGTAGAAATCTGACAAACATGATATGTTTATGAGTGCAATCATAGAATGACTTCTATGGGGTAGAAACAGTTGTCTAATAGTGTTTGAAGCCCCTTCCACAAAAGGTATTTCATGCTTGGTATTATAAAACTGGCCAAAAAAACCATCACCAAGGAGATCATGAACATTAGAAGAGAACTTGTTACTATTTTGTTTTTGTTTTGCTTTTTGCTAAACTGAAAATATATCACACTGCCATCTAAATATTTATGCTTATACCAATTGGACATTGTTCCCATCAGCCTTGATCAGCGAAATGTCACTTTTATAAGTAGACAGTGACTCAGGGTGTGAGAAAAATGGATTATTCAATATTCAGGTCTAAAGAGGCCATTGATATCTCCCTTTGAAGGCTCATGTAACATTGAAGAAAAGGTAGTGGAAACAATATGAGAGGGAGATGACAGGGAAAAGATGATGAAATGCGTTCAGCTGGTAATGGCATACACATTGCAATGCTAAGTTCATGGAAGCATCCATTGCTCTCACAAGGCCTTTCCACAGTCTGTTGCTGATAGAGGAGCTCATGGGTCATTCCTCTCTTCAAAGAACTGTTAATTATTGATGACTTTTCTCGGAAGTGGAGTTCTGTCTTCACTTGGCTATCCACTGATGAGCCTACCTGGCTGGCTACAATGGATATTTCAATAGCTATAGTTATGTTGGGCCATCCTGTTTAAAGATAGGCTTAGAAACAAAATGGAAAGACAGGAACTTAGGAAAGCAACTTATAGGGAAAATGAATGCTGACATATATGACAGGAAGGTAAGAAAGGATTCGGGTATGAGAGTAACCAGAGTTCATTTTAGATCTTTAGATCCAGCCTCATAATATGGACCATAGCAGAAGACGATGAAGGAAAAAAAAGGTACATGAGAGATTAGGTACCAGAAGGTAGAAAGAAGTAGAGAGAAGCATGAGAAAATGGAAATATTGAAGAGTGAAAGTGTAAGACAAGGATACTTTGGGGAAATATTCAGACTTTAATTGATGAAGACTATACCCAGAATATATTTTCATATGGCAATATAGGAGTTTTAAAACTTTTTACATGTCATTTTGTAATTTAGTATGTAAAAGATGTGTAAATGGTTGAAAATTAACATACAAAATAAAATTTTAGGAAAATTAAAGCCAAAAATAAGATTGTTTTCTTTTTGTAGATTTGTTTGCATGATAAATATTAAAAAGGAAAAGGAAAAGGGATACAATCAGAAAGAGTGAGAAAAAAAATAATAATAATAATTTTATTATTATTATTATTATTATTATTATTATTATCATTTTTGCCTTGCTCTTTGAGTCTAGTCATCAATAAGGACAATGTTGTTCTTTGGTGAAGAGATTATAATAATACATTTATTCAAGTATATATCTGTGGTGGTTTAAACAAAAGTGCCCCCCAGAGGCTCATATATTTTAATGCTTATTTAAGAGGGAGTGGCCGTAATTTAAAGGATTATAAGAATTAGAGAAGTGTGTGGCCTTCCTGAAGGAAGGACATCACTGGCATGGGCCCAGTCTCTCTCTCTCTCTCTCTCTCTCTCTCTCTCTCTCTCTCTCTCTCTCTCTCTCTCTCTCTCCCTATGGATCAGGATGTAGCTCTTAGCTACTGTTCCAGTACCTTCCTGCATGCCACCATGCTTCCCCCCATCATGACTATAGACTAAACCTCCAAAAACTGTAAGCAAAGCCCCAATCAAATGCTTCCTTCTAAGAGTTGTCTCAGTCATAGTGTGTCTTCAGAATAAAATGTAGCTTGTCAGAACGTGGTACAAGAACGGAAACATGCAGAGAGCATTGTGAGTGCATGTGAGAAAACTCCAAGGAAACGACAACAGTTGTGTCACCTCAGCTTCTTCAAAAACACAGAATTGTTCTTGGAATGTGCTTTTAGAGTGGATATGAGTGAGCTTGCTTTAGATTATCCATTACAACTAGCTACTGATTTACATTATGATTCATAACAGTAGCAAAAATACAGTTATGAAGCAGCAACAGAAATACTTTTGTGATTATGGGGTCACCACAACATGAGGAACTGCATTAAACGGCTGCAGCATTAGGAAGATTGAGAACTACTGCTTCAGAGAGTGAATCATCTGATGCTCTCAATGAAGTTGGCTATTACAGGAGATTTTAATCTGCCTCATTTTTAGGCTCCACTCTCTCAGGTTCTACTACCTCAAGAGATATAGACAGTGGCTAAGACAACTACAATTCTTAAAAGGTCAGTGATTGATTTTTCTATTGAATAAATATGTTAATGAAACAATACATATAAATAAAATGGTACAATCAGCTTAATATTAATAGTGAAAAAGATGTCATCAAGTCAAGCTTGTCTTAGTTTAACTTTCTTACAAGCACTGGTTGTTTTCTGTATCACAATTTAAAAAGATCCTAATTACCACTCAATATTTAGTTTAAACTATAAAATAATAAATTTATCAGTCAAAATAAGACTACATGGAAAATTTATGTAGGATCTTATTAACCCAAGCCAACAAGGAATACCAGAAATATTTTATTCAGTATCTTCCAGTCTGAACAAAATAGAAAATATTTCCAAATTTCTATAATATCATATTTCATGTCAAATTGAAAATTATAAATTTCTAATTACTAGTTGGTATCTTTATAAACTATTTATATTACAGTTATATGAACAGTTAACAGTATTTTGTTTTATCTTTATAAAGCAGACAGCTAAAACTAAGAGAAAATTTACAATAACATACTCAAAGTATTGCTTTAACAATTGAATAGATTAAGAAATAAACAACACTCTGTAAAGTGTCACTTTTTAATCAGGCACTGGGAGAAAATAAGTATCCTAGCCTGTAGAGTCATTTTAATTTTCATTGTGTCCTGCATAATTAGACACTTGGGTATCCATCACTTTTTATAAGAAGCATTCTCCAGGGTCCTTTGCTAGAAGAGATAAGCCACATTTAAAGGCTTATCTATACATACCCTGGGGTATCTCTTTCTCCTGAAATTGAGTGCTTTGAATCATCTACATGTTTGCTATGTTGGAATTCCCCTTATTATTGTTTTATATAAGTATAAATATAAATTTAATTATAGAAGTAAAAGTGACAATATCCCACATATTAGAGAAATAAACTGGTATTGTTCATAATTGCTACAACATGAAGTACAGAACATTACAGAAATGGATTTCAAACCTAAGGCTCCTCTTATAAATCTTCGGTAACTTTAATATTTGTAAGGATTTTTTTGGGGGGAGCGAATAGTCATTAACTAATCAGATAACATGATACCTATTCAAAATGTCATGCAACTGTATTAGGATATCAAGATGTTCTTCTAGTAAAATTTATGATATATACTAATTTGAATAGTACATAAAAAGTCTACAAGATCAAACTGCTATATTTTTGTTGTGCTTTCAAATTCTAAAATAAGTTAAATATGAATCTAAAATTAAGTTAGCATTCCAGAAATTCTTGTGTCTGCATGCACACATAAAGAAATTACTCTTCCTTTTTTAAGCTTAGCTCTTTGTGAGCAGAGTAGTTATCAAGATCTTATAATATGGCAAAAGAAATAAGCAGTGATTTCTCATTCAGTTTATCTAGTTATACAATAAAAACTGGATAAAGGAAGTTAATTAAGCGAGTACTTCAAATATTTCCTTTGTGTTCCTGTATTCAGATTTTTTATCATCCTTGCATTTAATATGTAAGCATAAATCAAATATACCAGTATTTTCATAACTCTTAGCATTAGTATAACAAACTATTATAAACTTGTTGGACTGAAACTATCATAATTTGTATTTCAAAGTTATGGCTATTTAGAATAAATGTCTGATTCTGATGTGATAGCAACTTCCTGGATCCTATGGAGCACATTCTCACATTGGGAGTGGTGTAGCTATAGATCCTGGGTCTTTTTATGAAGATTCTAATCATCATTAAGGGTTTTTTTCATCCTGGGATCTAATTATCTTTCAAATCTCCTATCTCCTGGTATTCGGATTTGAACATATAAATTTGAAAGTGTCACAGTTACTTAAAAATACAAGAAAATAGCAACTGATATTTATCAGCTTTGCAATATGAAAGGTGTAATTGGAAGGATAGTGGGTAGGTATTGATTCCAATAAGTTTATTCTGCGATCTCTGTTTTCCTTTTTACCAGATTTTTTTTTCCTTCTTGGGCTATAAAAATTCCAGGTAAGAAAGACTTTGTCTCATCTTTTAAAGACAAGTGTGAATCAGTGTTTATAGTGGCTTTACTCCAATAGATCACCTGCCAGCTGCTTCAGGGGAAAGGTTAATTGACTTGCAGCCATTGGCGCCATGAAGATTAGTAAGGAAAAGTGGATTAGGAAAAGATGAATACCAGAAAAGTGGCAAGGAATATAAATAGGCAACCCAAGAGGAAACTGGCCACGGCATAGAATTTAAAGTGTTTTAAATAAAAGCTGTCCAACTCAAATATTTTCTTACCTTGATTTATTCTACCATGTTCAGCATCATTTAAGTAATCCTTGAAGTTAATTCAAGTGATTGACGAAAAGGACAGATGTACAAATAAACATATTTTATGTGATGAGGCTCAGATACCTAGGATGTAAGATTAGTATAATAGTTAATGAGTTTTGTTTACAATCATAATAAAAATCAATGTAAATATATATTTGACTGTGAGATACTAACTTTGAAGTATTTTTAGAATCAATGATGATATCAAAAAATGCCAACAAACTACAGATAACCTTAACAATCTTTATAAATAGAACAGACTACAAGCATTTACATTCAGCTTTTTTAACTTAAAATGAAATATATATCATAGAAATTCAAAATTTACAGCACAATTTAAATTTAAATTAACACTTAAAACATGTTCTTTAATAATGTGCACAATGGCCAGACAGTGGTGGCACACACCTTTAATCCCACCACTCAGGAGGCAGAGCCAGGCAGATCTCTTGTGAGTTTAAGGCCAAGCCTGGTCTACAGAGCAAGATCCAGGACAGGCACCAAAACTACCCAGAGAAACCCTGTACTGAAAAACCAAATAGTAATAATAATAATAATAATAATAATAATAATAATAATAATAATGTACACAGTGTTTAATTTCTTTTGTGTTTACCTTAATTTATAGTAGTTAATGGAAATATCATGAGAAAATTTATTGAAAAATAACTATAGAAACCCTAATAAAATTATTAATGTAAAAGCATCCTAATGTCAGTTCAAGAGTGTTCTGTATTTGTGCTTCTCACAACTGGTACTGTGTATGGAATGTAACTGAACACATGCTTGTGAAATGCTTCAGTACTATTTGAAATGATAATACTTTAGAAATACATGGCAGTCTGTGCTCTCAAATGCCTTTTTGAAAGCATCTTTTAAAATAGAGCAACCTCTGTTTATGTGTGTGTGATTATTGTATATGTGTGTTATACATAATACACACATACCTCACACACGCATACACATATATGTAATACAACATACATATGTACATGCACATACATACTTTTATGTATGGAAGATTTTAAGTTTAGAAGTCTAAATTCACAAGCTCAAGGAGTTCCACAAACTTGAAACGTTAAGGAATCCACATAATAAGGATGTATATTTAATCTTATGCTTGAGGAAAACTTAAAGATTGGATATAAATTGGGGTTGGGGATTTAGCTCAGTGGTAGAGTGCTTGCCAAGCAAGTACAAGGCCCTGGGTTTGGTCCTCAGCTCCAGAAAAAAAAATAGATTGGATATAAATTAACCAAATAGAAAAAACTAGAGCTACAGTGATGTAGTCCCTTATTAGAAGAATTTCAGGATCCATGGAAAGCCAGACTCAGAGTAGAAAATATGAATACAGCTGCCTATTAAGAAGCTATTTATCTTGTGGACATGAATACACTGACACAAGTGGGAAGCCCAGTTTCTCACAGAAGAAAGCCAGCCCATAGTGAAGTACCTTTTCCAAAAAGACCCACACACAAAAGGTCTCATAACCTCCCCAAACAGTGCCAACAGTTGGAGCCCAAGAGTTCAAATATATGCACCTACAAGACTGTTGAGATCCACGTCCCTCTTCCCATGATTGTATACAGGAAGGTATTTCTAGAGGAGGATGATTAGGCACATCCAGATGTATGGATTATCGTGGACTTTATGCCTGGAAGTGGGAAAAACTTATGTAAATATAATATATGAATAATAAAATTGATGAACTTTCTTTCTCTAACTCTGATTAATTTCTATTCCATAGTAATTATTTTCTAAATAATATAGTTCCTCATGTATTACATGACCAGTTGGGTACTGTCCTAAATATTAAAAGCAGTATTTTGCATGTAGTTAGAGATGTTTTTGCTGTTGCTTTATTTGCTTTAATCTTTCAAATGAACAGTTGTAACATGTCTTTAAGTATCTTCATACTGGTAGATATATTCTCCATTTAATATTTTTTTTTGTGGAATCTAATAGTTCAACAATTAATTTTAGACATAATGGCTCCAAAGACTATAAACATTTTACTTGTAGAATGTAGTGTTTGAGCATGAATTATTGTCTTTAGAAATAATACTATAAAATAAAGCTCTGAGCTTTATGAGTTACCTCATAGTTTCTTGAGTTGCTTTAGGAAAGCACTATTTTCCAAGAGTTGGTTTTAGACTGTAATCTTCCCACTTTTGTCCCCATTCATTAATGCTCTGGGAGCTGGGAGTGGTGCTGGGTTCTCAACATTGGTAATAATGACCAAGCACAGAGCTGAGAATATAACAAATTATAGCAGAAATAGATGTCTTTAGTCACAACAGAGAAATCTAATATAATTAGTTGCCCAAGAGAATAAGGTATTTGGAAGCATGAGACATTTTAACCCTTTATTCTTCAACGTAAAGCTTACATGACCTCAAACTTTCAAAAGTAAAGCTCTTAAAAGAATCTGTAGTAGAAAAGTCACAAATTAGAAATGAAGCACAGAAAGCATATCCAGTCAAGACAGCAATCTTTTGTCACCATCACCTGCAGACAGGTTTAAAGATTTTATAGGATCAGTCCTGAAAATGAACATATTTGGGAGGTAGCATCAGTAGTGAGTGTGAAGATGGCAAGATCAGATCAAGCATGAGTTACTCTTTACTATCTTTCACTTCAACAAGGCTGACACAAGAAAGGCAAGACTTTGAAGAACGATCCAAAATTAAGTACCTCCCACACAACTAAACTAAGTAAGTACCTTCCACACTGTGCAAGATTCTATAAAGGGAATTCTTTAAGGTTAGAATAGTTGGTTTGAAGTAAATTGGGTTTAAGTGAAATACTGGCCTTAAAGACATTAATAAAATTTAGTTTGTGAATACATATTTCAAAGGTCAAAATGTATTATCAAAAATATGTTCTTCCTGTTTTTTTGGTTTTTTTTTTTTGTGTGTGTGTGGTGTGTGTGTGTGTGTGTGTGTGTGGTCAGATATGCAGAAAAGATCATCTTCAACTGCTCCTCTTTTCTCCATTTGCCAAGTTTTGGGATTAAAGATGTACATTAACATACATGGCCTTAGTTTTTAATTATGCAATCATTTTATTATAAAATCTTTATTTTCATGAGCACATATTGCAAATCAATGGTACTAAAACTTATAGCAATGTTAAGCTACAAACATGAGCATCCACTGATAGCATAATAATGTTGAAACAAGGAAGTAATTATTTGCATTTCTTCCTGGCTACCCATATAGAACACTATGAAAAAAGCACACAGACAAAAACAATTTACAGAAGAAAAGTCGAATTTTGGCTCACAGTTTATCATGGCAAGCAGGTCTTAGCATGTGGTCTTGAGGTTTCTGGTCACATTGCATTTAAAAATAAGGAGCAACATTTGATGAGTTCCTGAACTCAGCCAGCTTTCCTTTTTTAAATTTAGTCTGGTACCTCAGCCTGCAGAATTGTGTTGTTTCCCCAACTCAGTCTCATCTGGATAATCAGGCAGGACCAGCAGCAAATCTGATTTAGACCCTCCTCCTCACAGGCATGCCAGAAGCTAATCCAATCCAGACCATCATTTACAGGCATATCCAGAAACTTTTCTCCTAAGAGCCTGTCAAATTGACAGTGAATGTTAGCCATTATAATACTCTTATCTAAGGAATTCCCCCGAAAAGTGCTCACCTTGAGGGGATTTCTACCAGGGTCCAGAATAGAAGCTCCAAGTGGCTAAGGATTCTAATCTGAGGGATATTCAATGAATCTAAGCACACTGAGTTTGTTAGTCCATTCACTTTATTCTTCTTAATTAATTCTATCTAGTTTCTCTTCTGTTCTCATACTTAGCTCCCCTCAGTGCCTCCTGCCTTCAGTCCCTCCTGCTGTTCTCTCATCATTTTACCTAGTTCTTTCCATCTCTATCCTCATCTTTGTTCTTCTCCATCAGTTCTTTTCTCAGTTCTCTCTCATATCCATCTAGGTCTTTTCCATCTTCTTCCTCCTTTGCTCCCCCAGGCATATGCATATCCATTCATTAACAACTATCAAGTAAACTCTCAGGGACAAGTACTCTGATACCAGTCACACTTGGCAAAGACTTAGTCAGTTTAATTGGTGAATGACAACAGCTGTAGGTTGTAAAAAGTTCTGGCTATCTCTTAAAGGAATAGCTACAAACATTACGAAGGAAGAAATTAAACCAATGAGAGATTTAAGGAAAAGGAAAAGAATATGTGTACCATTTTATGTAATTAATAATATCCAGATATGGTTAGTTAATTAACAACCTTTTTTGTTAGTCACTTGAATCTCAGGGCCTATATCTAATTAGTCTACTAAGTCTAACATCTTGCATTAAAAACTCGTGTAGAATTAAATACAAAGTGTTAATTGTTATTTGAACCAGAGTAGGGAGGTGCTAGTGGAGGAAGCTTAGGGCAACATGGGTGCTATTGATCTCTTGAAGTACTAAGATATACCAAGGCCAGACACCTGTTCTATCACTTCTGGTTCACTATTATTCTTCTGAAGAATTTTGATCTAACAAGGCCAGGCCCCTGCAATTCTGCTCTATGAAAGTTCAATGAAGATTCTTTGTCTGGCCAATATTTACCTTGTCAGTACCTAAGGATGTAGAATAAGACCTCTAAGTGTCAACAGTCCACATGGAAACATAGAGCTAGTATGAAGTATATTTTAGTATGTTTCTATTCATAAAAATTGTACAGTTAAATAAGAAACCATTTTCTAGACTGTCCACAATTATGCACGCCCATAAGATTGAGATGCAATCATGAGATTACATGTGCACATAACATGGAAATGCACGGTAAATGAGGAGAATCATAGCTGTTATTGCACAAGAAGTTTACAGACAGCCTGTTCATTCAAAAGGCAGTAATCTCATAACGCCTTGCATGATGGTTTCCTCTAACAGAACCCTTAGTTCTGATAGGTTGACCTTCTGAACTCTAGTTGTCACTGCTATATACTCATGGATTTTTGCTACCAGCAGCTCTCAATACTTATCTTCCATTCCCTTTTTATTCCTAAAACAATATAAGAAAATAAGACATGCATATCTTGCAAAACCCAACAGCTCTTTAGTTGGATTTAAGACTTGCTCAACAAGTAGGAAATCATGTCTGACATGGGAAGCCTAGGTAACTACCCAATGATAGTGAAGTCATGATTATTAGAGAAGAATTTACAGCCACTATAGTACTAAATAAGCACAATCTTCCAAAACAATCTATAAAAAGTTATCCTAATATGCACTAATAATGCAGTCTTCACCCACCATCAAGAAAACTTCTGATTGTAATAGATAACATTACAGAAATACTCCACTTTCAGAATGCTGAGTTGTGGAGCCCAGTCTTAATGGATACATCTGTAAAACACTCCTACACCTAAAGCTCTAGAAACATCATTAAAAGGTAGGGCAGGGGCAGAAAAATTGTGTGACCTTGCTATAAGATGATGTTTCCTAATAACATGAGAAGCTATAAAAGTCTCACCAACATGAGACCCATAAAGTCTCACCAACATGCAGGAACTTGAGCAAGAATCACACCATGAACATGCTGAACTAAATGATATAAAACCCATGAGGCCTCAAGTCTAAACAAAGAAATATAGGCACCTGAGGAAACCTGGGAACAGGAGAGGTAACCTTCCCCAGATAACAGCACATCAATTGGTGGCCCAGTACCAAACAGTCATTCTTGAAAACATAAATACGAGTACCATTATACAAACTCAACAGGTTATACTCAACAATATCTGTGAATATCATATACACACATGCATGCAATAACAATTAGAAAAAACAGATGCTGTGAATTTTAAGGAGATTAGAGAGGGTCATTTGGGAGTATTTGGAGGCAGGAAAGGAAGGGGAAATGTTCTAATTAAACTATAATCACAAACAAAAAATTAGTCAAATTCAAAAAATAATACAGAAAATTAGGTAATTGTTATGGGTCACCCTATCTGGACATCCCTTGAGGGAGGGGGTGAGAAGATATGGTGTCAACAACACAGACACCAGGAGTCAGGTGAGAAGCAAGCAGCAGACTTATTTATTGTGGATATGGGATGAACCTATATACCCCCACCCAATTTCCATTGGCAGTTGGAGGGTCTCTTAGCCTATGTCTCTTTCTCATTGGCCCCCAGCATTCTTATTGTCATGCATCACCAGTCACCAGGTGCAATGGCAGACTCTAAGTTGGCTCAGTGGGAACAGCTGTGGTTTTATCAGGCTAGCTAGCTGCACTCCTCCACCGTTTATTTTCTTTGACAGATCAGTGGGAGCCTAGGTTTTCTGCCTCAGCCTTGTTGTCCCTACATCAGAGATCATACAGCATAATGAACTGTTCCTCTCTTAGGGTAGCTTGCTGAGCATGTCCTTACCTGCCATTGACTACCATCAATCAAAGGCTTACTACTCAAGGATATGGTGGAGGGAGCAGTAGTTATGCAACAGCCTTATGTATTTCCATAAGCCAAGTCTGTATAACCTCATGGTGAGGCCCACACTTAGGAGACTGTAGAGCCATGAGCACCTGGAGGGTGGTCTTGTTGATGGACTGCTGTCCTCATATATGCTGTTACAGACGCTTGAAAATGATAATTATTAACAGGAAGGTCAAATGGTCACAGACAGTATGTCAGAACCAGGTTTTGGGTGCTTAGTGGTGGGACTTCTGTGGTTCTTTAGGACATAGTCATATGCCCTAAAATCCCACACAGTGTTTCTGGATGGGGAGTGGTTGCTAGCAGCCACTCTTAGGGTCCACCTCCTGGGGGAACAGCCCTTATGGGGAGGAACTGGGCAAATAAAAACTGAAAAATGTGCCTCCCTAACTGGACAAACAAAAAAGGAAAAGGAAAGAGAAGTGGGGTCCCAGTGCTTACCTTCAAAGACACCAAAACCACAAAAACACTGAGAGGTCAACTCACTGAACAATTATAGAGCAGGGAGCATCTAACTGTGCCATGGAATAAAGGGCATGTCCAGAGGAATAGCAACAAGGTGTGCACCAAGCCTGGGAATGCTCAATGCAACACTGTCAGCAAAGTGCAAAAATCAGGGCCCAAAAGAGGATAGACCCTAACCAACATGGGATCAGTGTCCATGCCTGCATGGGCAATAGTTCCACATTGGGTGCCAGATATTGAAGATGTACAATTATAATTCTACTATGATTGTAATTGAATGTAATGGTCTTAAGACTCTGTATGCTGACCATGCCCTTTAAAAATGCATTTCTCATTCTTCTCTTTGTATATGCTTTAAAAGCAAACTTTAAATTCTCAAAATAATGAGAACTGAATACAAAAACTTTTTTGCCTTACAATGTAACATGTAAGATATTACATCTTGTACTTGTAAGATATTACAAAGCTGATGCATTTCATTTTTCCTGTAAAGCAAAATGGTATGGGAATAATTAAATTCAGAACCTATCATGTTTCCTTTTCTGATTATAAAATCAGAGTGTAGTCTTGGCAAATAGTCCAAGTAGTAGGATTAACCTTTATAGCACACATAATTTTCTTAGTGTGTTCTAGTGATATTGTATATAAAATATAATGAGATAATAAAAGGTTGATCACTCTTTCATCACATATAATGATGACATACCAAAATATATATTTTATATTTTTTTAGAAATTAATTTTTCATGATATAGGACATTTTTTTTTACTTTAAATTAGTTTCCACTTAGATATATCTCACTCTCTTGGGTATTACCTATAGGAGGAATACAGACAGCTAGCCTGATAAAAGTGCAGCTGTTCCCACTGAGCTAACTTTCCACTGAATCTGCCTTTACACCTGGTGATTAGTGACTCATGACCATCAGAATGCTGGGGGCCAATGAGAAAAAGACAACACAGCTAAGAGAGTTTCCAACTGCCAATAGGAAATTGGGAGGAAGGTATATAGGTTCACTCAAATGCCCTAACCAAGCCAGTGCCTCAATAATATCACCCATGACAAGATCAGCAGAAAGTGAGCTTACCTACTGGAGTGGTCTAACTACTACTGTGACAGGGAGGTGACAATGGTACTTCACATGTTTAAAACAATGCTGAGAGAAAGGAGGAGTGACAGAAGAGCCCAGGAAGACATTTCTTCTGTAGGGGCATTCATGAACCGCTAGCAAATGGAGTGCAGAATTCAGATCTGACACTTAGGGTACACCCAAAGAAGTGACTAAATGTATGTTGTGTGTACACTAAATGAAAAAAAAAAAAAAAAACAGAGAGATTCTCCATGTTGCTGATATAGCAATTATACATCAGGGTTGTTCTTATGGTCTTGTGTTAGCATTTAGGCATCTGTACTGGCCTGCCCTAAGAATCCTAACAGGATCTACCTGAGCTGCAGCCACTAAGAGCACTCCCTGTGCATATTTGCTGTGTTTCCTTATGAAAGGCGGGCCTTCCCCACCTTGTCTCTTTCTCTTCCTTCGCTCTCATCCCCAGGAACTGGTCTCTCTCCTTCTCTCCTCTCCCATCAATAAACCTCCCATGTGGGCCCTGTTACATGATGTGACTACTTCCCACCCTTTTTAAAATACATCTTGTCCTTAAAAATTAATCTCACTTTAAACAAAATTACATTATTCCCCACCCTCCCTCCAATCCCTCCACACTCCCAGATGCCCCTTAAATCCATACACTCTTTTCTTTAGTTATTATTTACATACACATAAAATCAAATAAAATACATAAATACAAAAAATGGAAAGAAAACTGAAGTCAGGGAAAGAACTTGAGGCAGGAACCTATAAGCAAGAACTTAAATAGAGAACATGGAAGAATGGTGCTTACTGAAAAACTTCCCATCACCCTGAACACACAAACACACACACACACACACACACACACACACACACACACACACACACACACAAACAAACAAAAATAAATATATTTTAAATTATTAAGTGAAGAATTACTCAATTAAAGGAAAATTTTATTACTTATATCCATTAAATATCTATTGTATTTAGGAAGTAGGCTCCTATGCCAATGCTGTCCAGACTACTTCCTACTTTCTCTTCTACCAGGTTCAATGTGACTGGTTTTATATTGAGTTCTTTGATCCACTTGGACTTGAGTTTTGTGCATGGTGATAGATATGGATCTATTTGCAATCTTCTACATGTTGACATCCAGTTATGCCAGCACCATTTGTTGAAGATGCTTTCTTTTTTCCATTGTACAGTTTTGGCTTCTTTGTCAAAAATCAGGTGTTCATAGGTGTGTGGGTTAATATCACAGGCTTCATTTCTATTACATTGGTCCACATATCAGTATTTATGCCAATACCAAACTGTTTTTATTACTATAGATCTATAGTAGAGCTTGATGTCAGTGATTGTGATATCTCCATAGATGGCTTTGCTGTACAGGATTCTTTTAGCTATCCTGGGTTTTCTCCTTTTTTTTCCAAATGAAGTTGAGTATTGTTCTTTCCTGGTCTGTGAAGAATTGCACTGGGAAATTGATGGGGATTGCATTGAATCTGCTTTTGGTAAGATTGCCATTTTTACTATGTTAATTCTACCTATCCATGAGCATGGGAGATCTTTCCATTTTCTGATATATTTTTCAATTTCTTTCTTCAAGACTGAAAGGTCTTGTCATGCAGGTCCTTCACTTGATTAGTTAGAGTTACCTCAAGATATTTTATATTATTTGTGCCTATTGTAAAGGGTGATATTGCTCTGTTTCTTTCTCAGCCTGTTTATCATTAGTATATAGGAGGGCAACTGATTTTTTGAGTTAATCTTGTATCCTGCCACATTCCTGAAGGGGTTTATCAGCTGTAGGAGTTTTATGGTAGAAATTTTAGGGTCACTTAGGTATACTACCATATCATCTGCAAATAATGAAAGTTTGACTTCTTTCTTTCCAGTTTGTATCCCCTTGATCTCCTTTTGTTGTAAATATGACACCAGTAGCACAGACACTGAGAGCAAAAATTAATAAGAGGGACCTCCTGAAACTGAAAGGCTTCTGTACGGCAAAGGACACAGAAAATAAGACAAAACAACAGCCTATAAAATGGGAAAAGATTTTCACCAACTCCATATTTGACAGAGGGCTGATATCCAAAATATATAAAGAACTCAAGAAACTAGACATCAAAATAATGAACAATCCAATTAAAAATGGGCTATAGAGCTAAAGAGAGTATTCTCACAGGAAAATTTCAAATGGCTGAAAGACATTTAAGGAATTGCTCAACATCCTTAGTCATCAGGGAAATGCAAACCAAAATGACTCTGAGATACCATCTTACACCTGTCAGAATGGCTAAGATCAAAAGCACTGCAGACATCTTATGTTGGAGAGTATATGGAGCAAGAGGAACACTCCTCCACTGTTGGTGGGAGTGCTAACTTGTACAGCCACTTTGGAAATCAGTGTGGTGGTTTCTCAGAAAACTGGGAATCAATCTCCCTAAAGACCCATCTATACCACTCTTGGGCATATACCCAAGGAATCCTCAATCATACCACAGGGACACATGCTCAACAATGTTCAAGCAGCATTATTTGTAATAGCTAGCACCTGGGAACAACCTAGATGCTCCCCAACTGAAGAATGAATGAAGACTATGTGGTACATATACACAATGGAATACTACTCAGCAGAGAAAAACAATGACATCATGAAATTTGCAAGCAAATGGATAGAGCTAGAAAAGTTCAACTGGATGCAGCTACCTCTGCCCTACACAGAGACTTATATTGATGGGCAAAGCATGATGCAAAAAACAATAAAAATATGAGGAATCAGGACTTCCCTTCCTTAGAAAAGTTAACTTGTGTAGAGCCACTGTGGTGTCATATGACCAAAGAACAAAAGAATGCCAGGATTAGATATATAAGTAAGTTCTATAAAGCTATAAAATGTAAAAGTTTTATTATTCTAGAAATAGAATAATAACTGTGGCAGTTTGGGCCTGAGGAATTTTCTTGGGCACTCAGACCATTAAGAGATAATCATACAGTGTAGGTGTTAGGATCCTGCTCTCACTCTTCTAGGTCTGGCGTCTTGCATCATCAGAGGACTTGGGCAACTAAGTATCCACCACACCCACAGTGTGGTCACATAATCCCTACCTTAAAAGCTGGATAGGGATTCCCATCTCTCTCTGTGTGTGCTCTCTTTCCTGTGTTTCCTCTCTTTGTCCCCATTCTGCTTCCTCTCCCAGGCCTCCCTCCCTCCCCTTTTCCCTCCTAATAAAGCTCTAAAAACTAACATTGGGTTCTTCCGTGACCTGTGACTTTTCTGTTGACCAATCTGTGCCGTATTGCCATCAGGAGGTAAATGGCAAACTGCCCAGGATGACTTGAAGATTTTCTGTTTAGTGTCCTTGTAACTCAAAGAGCTGCCTAAAAGTTGGGTTATGGAATTGGTGAATAAAAAGATAACTTGGTTTAGTCACAGTTTAACAATAATGACTAAAAGATATGCAAGAGACAGTGAAATGTGTCCAAAAACAAAATGATATGATCTATGTTTTGGAACAACATAAATCTATCTCTGCTTACTGAATTCTGAATAAATAAAAATAGCAGTTGGATTGCTAATAAATCAGGCTATGAGACTTACCCAGCCACAGTGGCTTGACTCAACCCTTCCCACACCAATCCTACCTCCTCTCTGGGACCTAGCCATTACTGGGGCTGGCCCCAAACAATCATACTTGTGAACACAAAGAAATTGAGAATAAAATAGTGATTACCAGGAGGTGGGTGGGAAGTGGAGGGGGTGATGTTAGTCAAATAACACAGACAATATTAGACTATAGGAATGAATTCAGAAGTGCAATTATACAATATAGTGACTATGCTTTAATAAAATTTTATAATGTTTGACATCATTAACAGAGTAGGTTTTAAGTATTTCAGTACAAAAGTTGAAAAACATATTTGAATAAAACCTGTGATGATAATTAAGTTGTGTTAGACAATGATTACACATTTCAGAATTTGTTCCCTTGTTAGATGTACTAATATTATACTACTAAATAGGTAACATTAGTTTAAGTTTAATCTGAATATTTTCTGATGTCTTATCAAATACAATGTTCTTGCTTTAACAAAAATAAGATTAAGGCTGTCTAATTATCATAAATATAAAAACATTTATCCTGGTTTTTATGTCACAAAGAAATGAACAAGTGAAGTCATTTATATATCTTATAATAACTTTATTTATAAAAAAAAAGTCATCTGGCATTTATTTTCAGTTTCAACTCCAGTTGTCTTTATGCTACATGAAATCTTAAATTTGTTTGATACTTACTTGCAGTAAATACATAAATTGTTGAGGTTTCCTAGTTAAATATTGTAATTCCTAAATCAATCAACACCCTCTCAGTCATTTTACTGCTGAAAATTGCAGCTGAGTTCAAATGTGTCTTGGGAAATAGATGTTATAATCATTAATCAAGAAGATCATAGCTCAAGTTATTGCTTGGCAGTTTTATACATTTCTGAAACCTTGCCAAGCATTATTTCTTTTCTTTTTTAATGTCATGAACTACTTTTTTAAAAGAATATATAATGTGGATTACCATTCATTCTGCAAATTCATCCAGTCAACCAGAGGAAAAACACTTTAAACAAATCACTGCTTTCACTGTAGGGTAGGAACTGTTTCTGTGTCTCATCAACCACAGCTAAGAGAATGACGGCAATAAATTCATATCTGAGTTTGCAAGTTGGAGAATGGTGGGGTCAGAAACTTACATTCTGCCAAGCAGTTATCATCTGTTCTTTCACATTTGTAATCAACAGGATGATAAATTACTCACTGTGAATCTGAACTTCATAACAATTTTTCCTTTTTCTGTATTTGTTACATATATTTTACAAAATGTTTTATTCCATATACTATCAATTTAATGTTTAAATTCAAACTTCAGGCTTTGAATTGCACATAATTCTCTCTCGTTCAGGATCCTTTACATTTAATTTTCCTACAAAGTATACAGACTCAATAGATTATCAAAATAGAAATGGGAGACATATTTCATTCTATGTGAAAGCAACAAGAATCAATTTTATGGAGGTCTTTTCTTCTCTCCAGGACTGTAAAATGATTTCGAGTTCTAGGGATGACCTTTTGTAATCAAGGTATCTTTCTCTTTTTGGAATCCCTGGATTATGTCATAGTATAACAGTATAATGTCAAAATCTTGGTTCTTGGAGTTCCTGATATGCTTGTAAGTGGCTGAGCCTAAAGGTCACTTATGTAGATAGTCAGGTATATCTATATGACAGAGTTTCAACAAATTTCTAGACAACAAGACACCAAAAACTTAGCAAATACTTCCATATTTCATAGTCAGAAATGTGAGCCCTCTTCCCACCACCACAGGAAGGTAGCAACCAGCGAAGGAATGTTTATGAAATAACGTTTCTTATACATCTTTTGATTTTATTTAATTTAATCCTTGTCTTTTAACTGAAATATGAGGGAACTGTGTGTGTAATCATTTCCAAGGAGTCCTGTGAGTTATCCTGTGAATTAAAAATTGAAGGTGTTCATGGAGACCCTTACTGGGGATGCTACAGATTTGTTGCTCTGATTAATTGATAAATAAAATGCTGATTGGCCAGTAGCCAGGCAGGAAGTATAGTGTAGGCAGGATAAGGAGAGAGGAGAATTCTGGGAAGTGGAAAGCTGAGTCAGGAGACACTGCCAGCCACAGTCATGAGAAGCAAGATGTAAAGTACCAGTAAGCCACAAGTCACGTGGCAACTTATAAATTAATAGAAATGGGATCATTTAAGATATAATAACTAGATAGCAAGAAGCCTGAGCCATTAGGCCAAACAGTATAAATAATATAAGCATCTCTTTGTTTATTTGAATGTGAGTGGCTGCTGGCCAGGGCAGGACTGGAGATAACTCCAGCTACAGACCTTCACACATGTAGTTGCTATTAGAAGTGAATGAAGTCTCATATATTGCTCATAAGAGTACAATAGGGCTAAATGTATACACATGCCATTCAGAAATGTAATTGTTGATTTCACCAAGAAGGATCATACTTTGTTTATCAGTTCATTCCATTTTCAACACTAGGAATGAAACTCAAGTCAAGGCAAATGATCAACAGTTATACTCTGTTCTGAAAGTACATCCTCAAACCAATTAGGAGAACTTTTACTTTAGAATTAATTTTACTATGAAGACACCTTTTAAATTATAAGATATAGAGACTATCTTCTAAGCACGCATATTCCTTCCTGCTGAGGAGTAACTTCTAGCCAGCTTTCTAGATATGATATTGCAGAATGCTTATGCCAATTATAAAAGTCACGTATTCAGTCCAGAGAATTTTAAAAGAATGCAAAAGTTGCTTTAAGCTAACAGTGGGTATAGAAGGATATGCTATTTCAATCAGAAACAACATTTTTATGTTCAATTGATTTAAGATTTCAGGTGAGGTGACTATTAATTCAAAGAACACCAGTTTGTTTTAGAAAAATATTCTTAGAAAGCAAAATGCTATAAATGAACCTTTTAGCCTTCAATCAAGGCAAAGGTTTGAGCATCCTGCTATTATTACATGTAACATGCCTTTCCAAACACAACTATGTCTCCTATACAAGATGAACTGACAATTTAGGATCCAAAGATCACTTGGGCATCTACAAAAACATCAGTAGTTATTCTATTGTGCCTAAAACAGCTCCTGTTTGAACTACCTTTTCATATTTCCTTCACCGGGTGGTTTTGATGGGTTCAGTGTCAGCTAAACTCTATAGTTTCTACTCTCCACTTCTACCTCTGTGTTTCTGCTTATTCTAACTTTTGACTTGGTCTTTCTCCTGATTAACCTGCATAATGGCCAGAATCATCCAGGAAGCCAGTACTAAGAATTCATGACTCCCATTTTCTCTCCAATCTCCTCACCTCCCTAACATTCAAACTATCTCAAAGGTTTGAACACATTGTCATATGGTATAAGCTGCATGACTGTCATCCTCAGTCCATGTCACCTCTGCAGTTGCAGCTTAGGGTTGTCATATAAATATTTTGAATTGTTTATGCTCAAATATAAATTTTTATATAAACTACATTGAAAATTTTGACCTCTATTATTTTATGTTTTATCTTAAATAAAAGAACACAAAATTTAAAAACAAAATGCAGATATAAAATTTTTTTAAAGGTGTGAGGGTGGCTAGAGAGATGACTTAGTAGTTAAGAGCACCGGCTGCTCTAGCAGGATTTGGTTTCAGCTCTCAGTACCCGTATAGTGTCTCAACAATCATGTGTGAGTCCAGTTCCATGGGACCTGATGTCCTCTTGTGGTCTCCAAGGCCAAGAACACGCATGGTTCATAAACACACACACACACACACACACACACACACACACACACACACACACACGCAGGCAAAATGAATATATATGAAAAACAAAATCAATACATCTTTAAAATATAAAAGGACAGAATTTGGAGTTAAGAATTGTGTTAATTTGAGGCATTCTCTTGCAATTAAATCTCTATTTCCTCATTTGTTGAAAATGTGGAAAGAAGGGGGATGAAAGAAAAGAATCAAAAATGGAAGGAGACAGTAGAAAGGATAAAGAGGGAAACACATAAAGAGAAGAGAGGTGTCATAGTTTTGCCATCATAAATTTTGTGTTTCCTTTTTCTCTTAGCTTGATCTGTGGCAATATGAACAACTGAAAATATACATTTAATTCTCTAGCATGACTTGCAGTTATTTGTTGTTAAAATAACAATTTCTGTTTAAAGCTTGGGGTATGAAAAGATCATTTTGTGGAGATTCTGAAAAAAAAAAAAACTTCTATGTGTATATTTAAAATGATTTGCTATTTCCTCTGATCTCCATAAAACTTTATTTACTGACATACAAATAAAATATCACCATACTAGAATCTAGAAATATTCATGTCTTTATATTCCTGAATGAATTGAGTAATAAATACAATGAAAACATATACAATAATATTAGTGTTAAGTTAATACATTTTGATCTTCATCATTCCTAAAGTACTCTATTGAAATTTATTGCTAATAATGGAAAATTTGAGATATTGTTTAGTAATGTACATGAATCACAAATAGATCATTTATTAATATAGTAAATTTCTTAATGCATATATATCCAATTCTTCATTTATCTCCTCAACTAATTTTAATTAAAGTGTTATTCTTCAAAATAATTTTACTGAAAACATATTACCTCTGTGTGTTCTAAGGCTTCCAATTGCTGGAAGACATGGCAATTTGTAGCATGCAAAGCACACCTTAGTGTTATTTCCATTTCAGTATACTACTGCTTAGGGGCAATGAATTATGTTATCTCACCTCATCTTGATATTTCCCAAACTCATAACTCTTATGATCTTGAGCCTTCACTACTTAATAGACATGGAAATCAAATTTATTTCTTTTCAACTTGGCAGGTCAGGATTTATACCAGTCCTGAGTATATTAAAACTATGGAAGATAGGATTGCTGTTAATGGAAACTGAAGTTTGAATCAAAACCTAACAGCAACAGTTCAAACTGAAATCTCTATCCCCAAATGTTCTCTTTAGATATGGATAAAAAATTACTGTATTATTCAGTGACCTCATACATCTAAGGCCCAATAGACACCCACCACATGATAGCTGTTGAAAAGGATAATTTTGGTTCAAACACATTTACAAATTTAAAAAAGATTTGGTTTTGAGTCAGATTCCATTATTTTCTAAGTTTCATAAGAAGACTTCATCTGCTCAGTTGAGAGTGACCATAGGACCTCTGAATTTCACTTACTGTCTCAGTGTGAATGCTAAGCACAGCATATATGATCCATAATTATTTTAATTCAATACATGTATACCCTAATTTCTTTAATATAAACTGTGTTTCCACCATTAGAGTTAAATGTGTTTTACATTAGATTTTAACTTCTCACCAATTTAAAGGACAATTTAAATTTAAAACATACACAAAATGTAAAAATATTCATATTTCATAAATGAAATTAAACCAAACTTTTCAATGAATTTTTAAAAATCTGTATTTTCAACTGCTGTTTTCTTAGCTAATGGTATTAGCTCCTGTACTAGTCATAACTGTCACATAACTTGCTTGTAGCTTGTAAAATTATAGATATGGATCTTTTAAATTCCTTTAAAAGTAACTATTGCAATTTATTATCTAGGTAACAACAGAATTCCTTGTGAAGTAGTAAGCTTCATCATGGCAAGTGCCCATGAGGTTACATTTACACCTTTATTAATCTAGAGATTAAGCCCAAAGTTTCCTTTGTTAATACTAAAGGCACATTGTTGAAATTTGGCATTTATATATGTAGACACAAATTTGTCATAAAAGGTTAACAAATGGTTTTTTTGTGATGCTAATATCCTTGGTCACAAAAACAAATGTCATTATCATTATCTTTTCAAGGTTTTCAGAATCCACAATGGTTGCTTTTTTGACTTTGCTTATGAAGTTTGTGTTTATAAGCCGTGATTAGCTTAAACATATTTATTCTGAAGTCAGTGAGAAAAACGTCCATGCATTTTATAGAAGCAAGTGCTTTCTTTGTCCCCCTTTTTGAGTGTAATACCTCAAAGTGAAAATAAGCACTTAATTTGATTTAAAGTCACAAAGTACATTGCACCCAAATTACATGCAAAATCTCTAATGAAGTATCTCAATACTTCAGAATAGAATTATGAAAAATACATCTGGTAACCCTAAAGTCCTCTTGTGTCCATGGTAATTGCTTTTGATTATATAGTTTTGGTGTTTTCCTATATTATAAAAATAAAAATTATGAAATATGCATTTTTAATTTTGATAACAATACTTAGTTGAACTCAAGATTACTTTATATTTCATGTGGTTAAGAAATATTTTAAAGTAGCCCAATAAAAATGTATTATTATTGGGTTTTTTCAAAGCAATATCATCATTTTAAGTGAAGTAGCTGTCAATCTGTTTCAAGATACACATCCGTGCCAGTTTGCTTGCAGAGAGCTGATCTCCAAAATATATAAAGAACTCAAACAGGTAGACATCAAAATACTGAACAATCCAATTAAAAAATGGGCTACAGAACTTAACAGAGAATTCTCAATAAAAGAATCTCAAATGGCTTGAAAGGTATTTAAGGAATTGCTCGACATCCTTAGTCATCAGGGAAAGGCAAATCAAAACAACTCTGAGATACCATTGCACACCTGTCAGAATGGCTAAGATCAAAAACACTAAAGACAGCTTATGCTGGAGAGGATGTGGACAAAGGGGGACACTCCTGCACTGTTGGTGGGAATACAAACTTGTACAGTCACTCTGGAAATCAGAAAATTGGTTTCTCAGAAAATTGGGAATAAGTTTTCCTCAAGACCCAGTTATACCACACTTGGGCATATACCCAAGGAATGCTCAATCTTAACACAAGGACACATGCTCAACTATGTTCATATCAGCATTATTCATAATAGCAAGAACCTGGAAGCAATCTAGATGCCCCTCACCTGGAGAATGGATAAAGAAAATATGGCACATATACACAATGGAGTATGACTCAGCGGTAAAAAAACATTGGTATCATGAAATTTGCAAGCAAATGAATGAATCTAGAAAATACCATCTTGAGTGAGGTAACCCAGACTCAGAAGGACAAACATAGTGTGTAATCACTCAAAAGTGGATACTAAAAGGGAGGGAAGGGATGGCCAGACTGCAACCCATAACTCCAGAGAGGCTAGCTAACAGGGAAAGACCCTAGGAGGGACACATGGATGATCCTGTGAAGGAGAAATGGATGAGATCTACATGAGTGGACTGGGGGAGGTGGCACAGGGCAAGGAGTGGGGGATGAGAACATAGGGAAATGGGAGGGTCAAGCTGCAACAGGGACAGAGTGGGAGGGCAGGGAGGAAGATACCATGATAGATGAGGACATCATGGGAATAAGGAGAGGCAGGGTAACAGGGAGGCTCTCAGGAATCCACAAGGTTGACCCCACCTTGATCTGCTGGCAGTGGTCCAGAGGGTGCCTGGACCAGTCTACTCTGGTTACCAGCCTAGCAAATAATATAGCTGTTATCATAGACCCTTTGTCCAGTGACAGATGGAGGCAGATAAAGAGATCCACAAGCAGCCACCAGGCAGAGCTCCAGGAATCCAATTGATGAGAGAGAGGAGAGATACTGCAGGTGAGGGACGTTGAGATCATGATGGGAGGACATACAGAGATGACCGGCCACACTAGTGGAAGCCCATAAACTGTGGACTGGTGGCTGTGATCCACCCATGGGACTGGATTAGGCCCTCTGGATATGGAAGACAGTTGTTTGGCTCAAACTGTTTGGGGGGCACCCAGGGAGAGGGATCGGGATCTGTCCCTGGTCTATGGGCAGGCTTCTGGAATCTGGTGCCTGTGGTGTGACACCTTGCACAACCTTGGTGCAGTGGGATGGTGCTTGAACCTGCCTAGGCTCCTCATGGGAGACATCAATGTGGGGGACGTGGGGATGCAGGGTGGCTTGGGAAAAATGGCTGGGGAGTAGGAGGAGGGAGGAGGGGAGTCTGTGGTTAGCATGTGGAGTGAGTAGAAACTTTCTTAATAAAGAAAAGTGATCCAGGTGGTGGTGGTGCATGCCTTTAATCCCAGCACTTAGGAGGCAGAGCCAGGCTGATCTCTGTGAGTTCAAGGCCAGCCTGGTCTACAAAGCAATTTCCAGGAAAGGTGCAAAGCTACACAGAGAAACCCTGTCTGGAAAACCAAAAAAAGAAAAAAGAAAAATAAAAAGAAAAAAAGAAAAGTGAAAAAAAAATTCTCACAGCTTTGTAGCTTGGCATCACTATTCCAGGAATATAGTTTACATTATTCAAGAATGACAATTACATTCTGAAATAAGTTGTGAGTCCTACCTCAAAAAGTGATGCCCACACCTCATTATCTTGATATATTTTGTTGTTGGAAACATGTACATTTGGCATGCATAGGTTTTTTTCCTCTATAATTTGACAGATTATTTTTATCTTCTCTAACAAGTACATTTTTCAATTGCAATTACAACTTTTTTAGAAGACATTTTGAAATTCCAAGTATACTATGTTTGTATCCCATTTCATTTTAGCATTCTAAACCGAACTTCAATATTTATTAAAGCAAAATAGTAATTGTTTACCTAGGAAAATATACAAGTGGTCACTTACATCCACTAAATCCAAAAAAGTTTTAATGAGCATGAAACTCAGGGATTACAATCACAGTAAGAATTTTTCTTATGTTGTGCTGAGTGCCACAAAGAACTATTTAATAATAGCGAACTACTATTAAAGCTTATATACTTGCTGTTGGAGTTATCTATTTGCTAAAACCTTAATAATGCTTGCATATTTATTCAGGAAATGTAAAACAAAAATATTCAATCCATTCTCTCTTTTGTTTATGGGAAATAGATATATTATGAATCCTTTTTTATTTATAAATAACTGCATTCAAAAGTAAACTTAAGAACATTAGTAATATTACAATACTGAGCTAATTTTTGGTGGTGAAAACATATGAAAGGAACCATGGTTATTGGTTTAAGACAGACCTCATTATCTTAGTTTTTATAAAACCCATGGTAGTGTGAACCCAAATTTTTACAGAAGTACATACAGAGTTGCTGTGGGATGTTCAAGTATGTCAAATGTGTTGTTCTGATTGGTTAAAATGAAACACTGATTGGCCAGTAGCCAGGCAGAAAGCATAGGTGGAACAAACAGAGAAGTGAACTCTGGAAACAGGAAGGTGGAGGCAGGGAGACACTGCCAGCTGCCTCCATGACAAGCAAGACATAAGGTACTGGTAAGCCAGGAGCCACGTGGCAACTTATAGACTAACAGAAATGGGTTAATTTAAGATATAAGAACTAGATAGCAAGAAGCCTGCCATGGCCATACAGTTTGTAAGCAATATAAGTTTCTGTGTGTTGACTTGTTTGAGTCTGAGCTTCTATGGACCTGGTGGGTGAGAGAGATTTGTCCTGACTATCAGCCAAGCAGGAAAACTCTAACTACAAATGGCACCCAACATGGGGCAAGAGTTTCCACCTAAAACCTAAGAAAAAAGATTCCAAAATGGATATAAAAACAGCTTCCTAGTTGTCTCTCTCAAATTAGTGGCAGCCTGCTGGTTTGAGCTACTATGGCAGGTTACTGGCATGTGCATCTGACCTACAGTGTGGCTGGAATGAGGAGTCTACAAGGGACCCTTTACTCTGCTGTCTGCTGTGTGATGGATTTACCCTTTGCTAGTTTAAAAATAAGTTTCTGGCCTATGCGCTGCTTTGATAGAACTGCTTCTGATAGTTGATGGTATACATGGCTCCAAACCCAGAGCTGGCGGTAAACTGTACCACCACCACTTTGGATACTACCATCATGTTACATTATTCATTGGTGTATCTGCTCTTCAGGACATATTTAGATAGGCATGTTGAAGAGACTTCATGGGTGTAGTTTCTCTTACATTTAGAGGTGATCAATCTCACAACAAGTTTTCTGCTTCTCTTGCCCCTACAATTTTCTTTCCTTCTCATTCACAATGATTCCTGAGATTGAGGTACTGGAATTGGCATCAGCTGGGACTGGGCACCCAAAGGCTCTCTGTATTTTGATTTGTTGTAGTTTTATTGTAATTCTTTCTGTTAAAAAGAGGAGCTTCTTTGGTGGGAATATACACTTGTCTGTGGGTGTAGGGACAAATTGTGAGAATTCAGTTAGGAATCTGCCTGGTTTAGTAAAGTGCAAGCTGTAGGCTCTCCTCAAAGATCCACTCACTACTCACTAGCCCCAGGGAGTTGTCTAGATTTTCATTACAATGCATGTTTTCTGTCTTGTTGAGTAGGCCTTAAATACAATTAGCTATTCATTATTGTGCTGGCAAATTTTAATGTCAACAAGACAGAAGCCTAAGTCATCTTAGAGGAGGGAGCCACAATTAAGAAAATGCCTCCATAATGGGACTGTAGGTAAGTCTGTAGGGCATTTTCTTAATTAGTGATTGATGGGGGAGGGCCCAGCCCATTGTGGGTGGTGACATCCCTGGGCTAGTGGTCCTGGGTTCTATGTGATGTAGAAGTGTAAGCCAAATATTCCTCTCCAACTTGATTTTGGTCATGGTGTTTCATCATACTATAGTAACCCTAACTAGGACAATTTTCACCAAGGTGTGTTACAAGTATTGTATGTTGTTGTGGGTAGACAGCTAATAATATGATGTCTTATGGATATTTAAGACCCCCAATATTGAGATTTTTCTCTCCTCCCTCTTTCTGTGTTTATGTACATTTCCTCTCCTTATTTGATAACACTTTACCTTCAAGCCATGTATACTCTGTTATTTCTCTATCACTTCTGCCTATGGTCTGCCTTTATTTTTCTGGTTCTTCTGTTACTCCATGTTATGCATTCACATCTGAAAAATGGAGCCACAAACCAATATGACAGAAAACATGCTTCTGTCTCTGGTTTCCACATCCATCCATTTACCTGCAAAGTTTATAATTTCAATCCTTTTATTATATAGTTTCTATGTAGGAAATTTACATTATCTACTCCTCAGGTGAAGGATTCTTATGCTGTTTCTGTTCTGTAAAGAGGGTTGCCACAGCATGACTGAGCAAATATCTGAGGGTGTCAAGTCCTTTGGACATATGCCAAGGACTGGCCAAGCTGGGTCATATAGTGGTTATTTTTAGCATTCAGATTGTTCTCCACACTGACTTCAGAAGTGGCTGTACCAGTTCTTAATGTCACCAACACTGAAGAAAGTCTCCTTTCCACTCTTCTTCTCCAGCACTGGTTACCAGCTGTTCTGCTGATCTTTGTCACTCTGACAGTATGAACATAAAAATCTCAAAGTGGTTTGCATTTGTATTTTCCTAGTTTCTAGGGACTATGACCTTTTTTTGTTGTTGTTATTTTAGAAATTTCTTAGCCTGTTTAATCTCTTTATTGAGGACATTTTTCTTTTTCACATCTCAACTCTCCTATTTGAATGGGTCATTTTTTGTTTATTTGTTTGCTGTTGTTTTTAGTCTTTGATTTTGAGTTTTGTAACATATTCTAGATAGTAATCATCTGTCAAATGTACAATTGGCAAAGATTCTCTCTTAATCTGTGTGCTTCCACCTCAGTTGCTTGAGTATTTCTTCATCTTTGCAGAAACTTTAGTTTTGGGAGGCATAAATTGTCAGTTGTTAACTGCAGTTTCCAGGCAAATGTGGTCACAATCATAAAGTCTTTTCCTATGCTTGTAACACAATGGATACTGCCTACATTTTCTTCTAACACTTTCAGTGGTTCAGGTCCCTGATCCATTTCCAGATAGTTTTTGGATAAGGTGATAGATAAGTGCCTAATTTCATTGTTCTGCACATGGATGTCTAATTTTCCCAACACCATTTGTTAAATAAGCTTTTGTTTCTCAGGCACATATGTTGGCATATTTGTTCAATATTAGATGAATGTATTAATGCATTAATGTAATATTTGGGTGTCTGATTTTGTTCCATTGGTCTACATGTCTGTATTTTGCTCCAGTATAATACTGTTTTTATTACTATGGCTCTGTAATTTATCCTGAGGTTTGGAATGGTAATTCATCTAGAATTATTCTTCCTGAAGAGGGTTTCTGTAGTAATTTTGGTCATTTATAGTTACATATGAACTGTAGCGTTTTGTTCTATTTATTTTAAGGATAGTATGGAGATTTTCATTGTGATCCTATTGAATCAATAACTAACTTTTGGAAAATGATTATTTTGTTACAATTCTCCCAAATATTGAGCATGGGATGTTTTTCCAAATTCTAGTGCCTTTTTCTATCTCCTCCATCAAAGACTCAAAAGTTTTCATTGCACTGCTATTTCATCTACTCAGTCAGGCTTATTCCTGCATTTTTTATTTTCTTTGAGGCTACTAAGAATGGAAGTGAGTTCATGATCTCTTTCTCTGTATGTTTTTGGATGGTTCATAGAAATGTTATTGACAAGTGCAATTTGAGTCTGTATCTTTGTATATTTATGACATTAATGATCATTTCCGTATGTTTTCTGATAGGATTCTGGGATATTTTTATCTATAAATAATACTATGCTACTTGCAAGTAGAGCTAGTTTTATTTCCTCTTTTTCTGTTTGTATCTCTTTCATTTCACTCTCTTGCCATATTACCCAGCTAGTGCATAGAGGACAGTATCAAAATGGAGTGAGGATCGGGACAGTGGATAGCTCTGTCTCATTCCTGACTTCAGTGAGATGGCTGCAAGGTTTGGTTCACTTAGGATACTTTTCACTGTAGGTTTCCCACATGTAGAGTTAATTTTGCTGAAATATGTTTCCTTTAGTCCTGCATTCTCTAGGACCTTTATCATGAAGACACATTTGATTTTTATCAGAGATGTTTTCCTGTACATATTGAGATAATCATGTGATTTTTGTCTTCATATCCTTTTGTGGTGTATTACATTTATTGTCTCATATATGTTAAGTCATCCATGCAGGATAAAGCCAATTGGTCATGGTGTGTGGGAGACCAGCTCCCACATTTATTTACCCCAGGGACTTTTGTGGAATGAGGGGATAATAGATTTAGACAGAAAAAAAGAGGAGAGAGAAACTGAGAGAAAATACAGGATAGCATCAGGTGTGCCTGGATCCTTATCCACCGGCTCTGACTGTCTCTGCCCTAACATTTTTAAAGGAATGCAAAGGGGTGGAGCAAAAGACCTCCCCCTAGTACAGCCAAATGCAGACCATCTCAGACACCTGCATTCAGGTCTGTAGTCCAATTATCCTCTTTTGCAGACTTGCTGGGTAAAGCCACTAGAAAACCTAAATGGGCTCCAACAATGGTGGATAATATTTTCAGTGTATGTCTATATGGTTTGCAAGTATTTTATTGAGTATAATTGAATCTCTGTTCAACAGGAATATTTGTCTGTGGTTTTCATTTGTTGTTGTGTCTCTGTTGGCTTAGTTGTTAATGTGATTCTGGCTCCATGAAAACAGTTTGAGAGTACTCTCCTATGTCTGTATTTCTGATTAATGATTGTCTCAGGATCTTTGAAAGTCCTATAGAATTCTCATGTGAATTCATCTATGCCTGGGCTGTTTTTTCAGTCAAAAAGCCTTTTATTATACTTTCAATCTCCTCATTTGTAGGTCTGGAGGTTTTTAATTTTTCTTTCTTATCTATCTATCTATCTATCTATCTATCATCTATCTATCTCTCATTCATCTATCTATCTATGTATGGTTTGGCTAAGTCTACAAATTCTTCATTCTTTAACAATTTCAACTTATTTGAGTAAAGGTTTTTAAATTTTAAATTTTAAATTTTCTTATATTATTCTGTTGTTTCTCTGCTTCTTTGGCCAGTCCTCTATACTTGAGAAAATGTGACCCTAAAACTACCTACTACTAATGAGTTGATGTTAATTGACATCTTTAATTCCAATAGAACATATTGTCATAGTAGCAATTCAAGTCTGTATTCCCATCAGTAATGCACGAGTGTTCTCCTTGCTCTACATCTTTGCCAGCATGAACTATCACTTTTTTTTAATTGATTTTGGCCATTTTGACTGGTGTAAAATGAAATCTCAAAGTAGTTTTGATTTGCAGTTCACTTATGAGAAAGAATGTCAAACATTTCTTCAAGAACTTCTCAGCCATTTGAGTTTTATCCTTTGAGAATTCCCTATTCATATCTGTACCTCATTTTAATTGGGTTTTTGTTTTCTTGATGTCCAGTTTGATTTATTTATATATTTTAGATATTAGCCTTCTATTAAATTAGTATACATTAAAAATCTTTTCCCATGTTGTGGGCTGTTGCTTTGCCTGAATGATGGTGTACTTTACCATAGAAAGTTTTTCAGTTTGATGAAGATCCCTTTATTAACAGTTGTTCTTCTTGCCTGTGATATTGGTTTTCTGTTGAGGAAGTCTTCGCCCGTGCCAATGAGTTTAAGATTATTGTCTATCTTTAAAGCAATGATTAAGTTGTATTACTTGTAGACAAACAGAAAATGAACTTTGTTTTTTTTATTATTTCAGCCATAATTTTTCTTTTGATTAAATAACTGAGGCTGTTAATTTTTAAAATTGTTATTTTAAAATGGTGTGTTCATTGCAGTCATTGTTTTGTTGATTTGGGGGTTATTATTTTTGTTCTCAGTGGTATCTTTGTTTTATAAATTATAGCTTTATATTTTTTCCATAGTTGCTCTGCTATGTTTGTTCACCTCTCCCATCCAAAATAGTGCTTCTCATATTGTCTTTAGGTTTGGATATTAGATATAAATGTTTATGCAGTTTAGTGTATATAATGGACAGTTTTTCTTTCTTCTTCAAACATGCAGATTGTTTTGCTTTGTTTGAATGATGGTGTCCTTTGCCATATAGAAACTTTTCAGTTCAATGAGGATCCCTTTATTTTTTCTAAAGATTTATTTATTTTATGTATGTGAATGCTCTATTAGCATTAAAAACTTATGCCAAAAGAGGGCATCAGATTCCACTATAAATGGTTATGAGCCATCACATAGTTGCAAAGAATTGAACTCAGGACCTCTGGAAGAACAGCTTATGTTCTTACCTACCGAGCCATCTCCCCAGTCCTAAGGATTCCTTAATTAACTTTAATTAAGGTTGGCTGCTATGGTCTTTTGAGACTTAGAATGAATTGCACCAGACTTTCAGTGCATCCACTGAAAAATCAGCTGTTCTGCTGATGGGCTTTCTGTGTATGTGACTTGTGTTGTTTTCTCTCTTGAATCTTTCAAAATTCTTTCTATGCCTTGTATATTTAGTAATTTAGCTGTGATATTCTACAGGGTTTTTTTTCTCTAGGTTTGAGTCATTTTCTTCTATAATCTTGAAGATCTGGTGTCCTAAGCTTTCTGGTCAGACTATCTTTGGACCACCATCTCAAAAATAGTAGCCTGGAGACTTATTATTAATTATGAAAGCTTGGCCTTAGCTTAGGCTTTTTCTCATCTAGCTATTTTAACTGAATTAACCCATTTTTAAATCTACAGTCTGCCATATTTCTTGGTTATCTCTTCTTTGTACAGCACATTCAACTTGCTCTGAGTCTGCTGGCGAAATTACATGCCTAGATCCTTCTTCCCAGTTTCTCTCTCTCTGCCCAGAAGTCCCACCTAACCTCTTCCTGTCTAGCAATTAGCCATGTTGCACTTTATTACATCATTCAGAAGGCACTTTAGGCAGAGACACATCTTCACAGTGTAAAAAATATTCTGCAACAATCTGGTCTATTTCACTGTCCTTGAATTTTTCTTCCTGTAATTGAATTTGGTCTTTTCATGATGCCCAATATTTTGCATCCATTCTTTTGTTGTGTATTTAAAATTTGTTTTGTTCTTTGTTATTTCATTTAGATCAACTCACTTATTTTTCAGCCCCAATATTTCTATTTTTTGTTTGGTTAATTTTATCTGTAAGCATTTCCCTTGAATTTTCTAGTTCATTTACTGTGTTTTTCAATTCCATCTTCATTTAAGACCTCTTCAGTGTTTCTATATCTTTACTGAATTCCTTTTTCAAATACTGAATTGTTTTCTTGATTTCATCAACCTGATATGTGTATTTTCATGGGCATCACACAGCTTAATACCTTTTTGTCATCTTTAAACTTCTTGAATTCTTGAATAAACTTTATAGTTCTTCTTTTAAATCTTGTGTCCTGTCATTCTTAAATAATTATCATTGGAAACATTTCTAATAAACAGATTTGAGGGGTAGATAGCCCGTGTCTTAAATGGATAGAGTAGATTTGGTCAGAACACAGGCTGTACAATATGGGTTGAGCATAAAGATTAGATATTACTTGGGTAGTATGAAGTCAGGTGAAAACTAGTGGCATGGGTAATGTCCAGTATCAGCATCCTGGTCTAAATCTCATGTTTATGGGTAGATTTACAGGTGGAAGGGCATTTATTAAGGCAGACACAGACTGGCTCACCCAGCCAGAATATTGCAAAGATTGTACAGAATGTGGCCTGGTAGAAAGGCTTGATGTGGCTTTAGAGGGGTCTGTAGACTGTAGGTATGGAAGAATGGGCCTTGGAAATAGACAGAAAAAAACAGTCAGATTAGGTCAGGCACTGTGTCCTATCATTCATACACAATTCTCTTTGGTAATAATTCTAATGGACATATTTGATGGGTATACTGCCTCTGTTTTTCATATTGTGTGCTTTTAAGATGAGATTGGGTGATGTGGACTTCCTTTGTTAGTCCTGTGTCTTATATGGACAAAGTAGATTGGGTCTCAGAATCCAGTATCTAGCCAGATCTGGGGTCTACAGAAGAGTGATTGGAACAGTGAATCAGATAGACCCTGACATGAGTTCCAGACATATTTTTCAAGCTTTTGTTTTGTTTTGTTTTTGTTTTTAACTCATGAAGACAGATTAAACAGTGTAATGGGAGCCAGTAATCAGACTCCTTTTAATAAAACAAACAAGATGCATTGATAGTAAATATGACTACTGTGGTGGTTGGATTGGCTCACACAGACTCATATTAGAATTCTTAGTCCACAGTGCATGAAACTGTTTAGAAGGATTAGAGGTGTGTTCTTATTTGAGGAAATGTGTTACTCAGAGTGGATATTGAGATTTCACAAGACTTGTGCTACTTCCACTTAGTTTTCTTTACCTCATGCTTGCAAATCAAGACAAAATTTTAACATCTAGTCCAGCACTGTGCCTGCCTGCCTTTCTCTGACATGATGGTCATGGACTCACCCTCTAAACTATAAGCTCCAAATAAACTCTTCCTTCTGTATGCTACCTTGGTTGTAATGCTTTATCACAATAATAGAAAAGTAACTAGGACAACTGAAAACAAGTTTTAGCAGTGACTAAAATCACCTTAGTATCACTGTGATTCAACACTTGTTAAGGCTACTCCTGAATAATTGACCATTAGTTCCCATTTCTTAAGTTTCCATTATTATCTGCATGACACAAACTCTAGCAAAATATTTGACAAAGATGGCAGTGACTCTCATGAGAGTTTGATAATACTCCAAATTAACTGTATTTATTGAATTAAGTTAAATTGAATATAGAAATCTCAGAAACCAGGTGTTTGTTTACTGTTTCTCTATGACTAATTTATTATGATACTCTATCCCTCCTATAGAACTGAGGAAGCAAATCGTTCATCCAGGTCAAGTATTTCAAGTAAATACTTGAGAATGAATTTCTTTTCCAAAATTTGGTGATTATCTGGGTCTAGGAAGCAGAGATGGGAGGAAGCAGAACTACCAAGGCCAAGAGAAGCAACATAGTCTATTTTATTTTTAATTTTGAGGTTGTGATCGCCACAAAATCTCACTTGTAAAGGGACCATACTGTCTCCTAATAGTACTTTTTTATAGATATTAAAATTAGAAATAATCTAGAGAAGGCAGATAGAGTTGGCTAGCTTTCATGAGGGATTCATGGCAGAATTAAAAGAATATCTACATATGTAAAATGAATTAAAATTTCTGGTACAAATATTTGAGAAAGTAAGAGTCCAAAATGAGGCAGAGCAGTTTGTATAAACTGATGAATTGCACACAAGGAATTATTACCTATTCTAATGATAACAATAGGTAAGAATTTAAGAATAATTTACATTTTCAAACACTAAGGAATCTAATTGGAACAGGTTAACTTCATGAAGATGTTCATAGTTCTTTTTCAGAAAGTGAAAAAAATCATCTCATGAAAGTCAGATACTACAGTGTATAGGTGGTTCAGCTTTTTTCTATAGAATAACTAGCATCCTTTGCAAATATTCATGACCTGACTTTCAGTGGATAGATGTATAAGAGGTCAGGAGGAAAGGGCATTTCAGTCAGTATTCATAACACAAACAATCATTTTGTGACAGACTGGTGCCCTTGTAAAGCAAAATGCAATGAACTTTGTCTTTGAAAACTGAAGATGTAATATTTCCACAAATGATCTTCTAAAAACAATCTCACTAGTATCCAATATCTCTTCAGTTTGAATGACATGAGACCAAATTTTGGAAAAGAAATTCATCATCAAGTACTTATTTGAAATACTTGACCTGGATGGACATGGATTTGCTTCCTCCATTCTATTAGGGGAATAGAGTATCATGATAAGTTAGTCATAGAATAACAGTAAACAAACACCTCTGGTTTCTGAGATTTCTGTATTTAATTTAATTTACTCCAATAATTATGGTTAATTTGAAGTAGTATCAAACTCAACTTCATGTTGTAATATACTTTCTGAAATTATAGCTATGAATACTAAAATAGCAAAAAAAAAAACCCCAAAGGTATTAGAACCTGCTTTATGATAAAAAAAAAATAAATTCAACTTGTACTGCTGATTGAGTATGCTTCTTTTTAGAAGAAGTTTATGTTCATAAAAAATGAAAGGAAGCACAAGCTTTTCCATGTAATGTGAAACTCTGCGCATTTGCTAAGCATGCCCCTATTGTTAATCTCCTGACCACAGAAGCAATTAGTTACAAGTGGTGAAGCGATCTGATGCATCATTATTGCCTACTGTCTCTGATCAACACTGGTTAACTCTGGGTGCTTTACATTCTATGAGTTTAGACAAAACTATAATGACTAGTTCACACTATTACAGTAGCACAGGGCAGTAACATTTCCTCAGGAATACTCCAGGTGTGTTGGTGAGATGGTTCAGCAGATATGAAACCTGATTTCAGGCTTTACAACTTGAGTTCAATCCCCAAGACACACAAAGCCAAAGGAAAGAACTGCTGACTTCCACTCATGTGCCCATAGCTCATTTACTATTGGCACAATATATAGTTGTTTAAATATGCAAGCTTAAGGACATTTAGATTGCTCCCAAATTGAAGATGATGAATAAATTTTTGTGCACATGTGCAGGTTCCTAGGTAGATGAGAGGTTTTGTTCTGTTTTGTTTCTATTACACCAGTCAGTATCATAGAATGTGACTCTGTGAAAATATGATTCGTTTTTTAAGAATTGTTCTAGGTCCTCTAAATCAAATGTACCATTTTGCATTTCCACCATTCAAGTGAGATTTCCTATTGCTCTGAATTCTTGTCAGAACTAATGTCATCAAAGTTGTGAACTTACACCATTACTATAGGCATATTGGTTTATCTTATGATGTCAACTTCATGGCTCTTCTGGACAATATGATGACAATTCTTGGTTCTCAACTTCACTATATGTGAAAGTAACTAAAAGGAAATGGATGGGCACACATATAGGGGATTTTTTTCTTAATTAAATCATTCAAAGTGAGAAGACTCACTTCTAAACTGGATCATTTGAGGTGGGAAGACACATCTTTAATCCAGATCTTTTGACTTAGGAAGATTCACTTTTAGTCTGGGCCACATTTTTTTTCCTGACGACAGCCTATGGAAAGGGGGTAGAAGAAGAGAGCTGCTCTCACTGTCTCTTTGCTCTAGCTCATACTAGCAAGTCCATTCCTAAACTGCCATTACAGCATATTTCTTGGGAATTCTGTCATATACTGAAGAATGACTGGAACATACAGACTTGTACACAGAACTACTGGAATCTTGGATCTTCCTGTGGTAGAGAGGTACTGTTGGAGAAGCTGGACCACAGCTTATAAGCCAGTCTAATAAATCTCATATATACATGAATATATATTTCCATTCTATGTATTTTGTTCTTCTAGAGAACCCTGATTAATACAAACAAACTCTCATGTACATAAAATATAAGTAAATGACAAAACCTCATGAAGCCATTTGGGATTGTGTTGTAATTATCTAAATTTTTAAATTTATGTTTTTTTTTCTTTTTTCCCCTTTTTTATTATATTTGTGTTTTAATTTTATATATCAACCATGGTTACCCTGTCCTCCCCCCTCCTGCCCCCATCCCCACCTTCCCCCCAGCCCCTCCCCTCCATTCCCATCTCCTCCAGGGCCAAAACCCCTCTTATCAGGCTGAGCAAAGTGTCCCTGTGTAAGCCCAAGGTTCCAAACAGCCAGCTCATGCACTAAGGACAGGTCCAGGTCCAACAGCCTGGATGACTCCCAAACAGTCCAAGCCACTCAACTGTCTCACTTATCCAGAGGGCTTGATTCAGCTGGGGGATCCACAGCCTTTGGTTCACAATTCATGTGCTTCCATTCCTCTGGCCTTTCATCCCCAGGCTTTTTCCAGTCCTGGGCTCAACAATTCACGCTCCCACAGTCCTTCCACCTTCTCGACAACTGGACACCTGGAGCTCCATCTGGGGCATGGCTAGGGATCTCTGCATCCACTTCCGTCAGTCACTGGATGAGAGTTCCAGCCCGACAATCAGGGTGTTTGGCCATCTGATCACCAGACTAGGTCAGATCAGGCTTTCACTCGACCACTGCCAGCAGTCTACAGAGGATGCATCACTGTGGACCTCAAGGGACCTCTCCAGCACTCTGCTCACTCCTGTTCTCATATGGTCCTCATCCATCATGGTCTACCATTCCTTGTTCTCCTTCTCTATTCCTGATCCAGCTGGGATCTCCTGCTCCCCCAAGCCTCCCTTCTCTCAAAACTTGCCCTTCATTTTTCCCACTCTCGTGCAGGTTATTCATGTAGATCTCATCAATTTCTCTGTCATTGGGTGATCCCTCTGTCTTTCCTAGGGTCCCATTTTCTAGGTAGCCTCCATGGAGTTGTGTAGCAGTCTAGTCATCTTTGTTTTACATCTAGTATCCTACTATGAGTGAGTACATACCATGTTTGTCCTTCTGAGTCTGGGTTACCTCACTCAGGATGATTTTTTCTAGATCCATCCATTTACCTGCAAACCTCATGATGTCATTGTTTTTCTCTGCTGAGTGGTACTCCATTGTGTAAATGTACCATATTTCTTTATCAATTCTTCAGTTGAAGGGCACCTAGGTTGTTTCCAGGTTCTGGCTATTACAAACAATGCTGATATGAACATAGCTGAGCAAATGCCCTTGTGGTATGATTGAGCATTCCTTGGGGATATGCCCAAGAGTGCTACAGCTGGGTCTTGGGGGAGATGGATTCACAATTTTCTAAGGAAGCGCCATATTGATTCCCAAAGTGGCTGTACAAGCTTGCATTCCCACCAGCAGTGGAGGAGAGTCCCCCTTGCTCCACATCCTAGCCAGCATAAGCTGTCTTCTGTGTTTTTGATCTTAGCCATTCTGACAGATGTAAGGTGGTATCTCAGAGTTGCTTTGATTTGCATTTCCCGGATAATTAGGGATGTTGAGCAATTCCTTAAATGTCTTTCAGGCATTTGAAAATTGTTGAGAATTCTCCATTTAGTTCTATAGCCCATTTCTTAATTGGACTGTTGGGCATTTTGATGTCTAATTTCTTGAGTTCTTCATATATTCTGGATATCAGCCCTCTGTCAGATGTGGGGTTGGTGAAGACCTTTTCCCATTCTGTAGGCTGTTGCTTTGTCTTGTTGTCCATGTCCTTTGCTCTACAAAAGCTTCTCAGTTTCAACAGGTCCCATTAATTGATTGTTTCTCTCAGTGTCTGTGCTACTGGTGTTATATTTAGAAAGCGATCTCTGGTGCCAATGCATTCAAGAGTACTTCCTACTTTCTCTTCTATCAGGTTCAGAGTAACTGGATTTATGTTGAGGTCTTTGATCTACTTGGACTTGAATTTTGTGCACAGTGACAGATATGGATCTATTTGCAGCCTTCTACACATTGACATCCAGTTATGCCAGCACCATTTGTTGAAGATGCTTTCTTTTTTCCATTGTACAGTTTTGGCTTCTTTGTCAAAAATTATTTATTCATAGGTGTGCGGGTTATTGTCAGGTTCTTCAATTCGATTTCATTGGTCCACATATTAGTTTTTATGCCAGGACCAAGCTGTTTTTATTAGGGTAGCTCTATAGTAGAGCTTGAGGTCAGGGATTGTGATGCCTCCAGAGGCTGTTTTATTGTACAGGATATTTTGGCTATCCTGGGTGTTTTGTTTTTCCATATGAAGTTGAGTATTTTTCTTTCCAGATCTGTGAACAATTGTGTTGGTAATTTGATGGGGATTGCATTGAATCTGTAGATTGCTTTTGGTAAGATTGCCATTTTTACTATGTTAATCCTGCCTATCCATGAGCATGGGAGATCTTTCCATTTTCTGACATCTTCTTCAATTTCTTTTTTTAGGGACTTAAAGTTCTTGTCATATAGGTCCTTCACATGCTTAGTTAGAGTAACCCCAAGGTATTTTATATCATTTGTGGCTATTGTAAAGGGTGGTGTATCTCTGATTTCCTTCTCAGCCTGTTTGTCTATTGTATGTAGGAGGGCTACTGATTTTTTCTGAGTTGATATTGTATCCTGCTATGTTGCTGAAAGTTTTTATTAGCTCTATCAGTTCCTTGGTTGAATTTTTGGAGTCACTCATATATACTATCATGTCATCTGCAAATACAGAAAGCTTGACTTTTTTCTTTCCAATTTGTATCCACTTAATCTCCTTATGTTTTCTTATAGCTATGGCTAGAACTTCAAGTACTATATTGAATAAGTATGGGGAGAGGGGACAGCATTGCCTTGTTCCTGATTTTCGTGGTATTGCTTTGAGTTTCTCTCCATTTAATTTGATGTTGGCTGTTGGCTTGCTGTAGATTGCTTTTGTTATGTTTAGGTATGTTCCCTGTATTCCTGGTTGCTCCAAGACCTTTATCATGAAGGGGTGTTGGATTTTGTCAAATGCCTTTTCTGCATCTAGTGAGGTGATCATGTGGTTTTTTTCTTTGAGTTTGTTTATATGGTGTATTGCATTGATGGACTTGTGTATGATGAACCACCCTTGCATCCCTGGGATGAAGCCTACTTGTTCATGGTGGATAATTTTTTTGATGTGTTCTTGGAGTCCGTTTGCCAGAAGTTTATTGAGTATTTTTGCATCAATGTTCATGAGGGAGATTGGTCTGTAGTTCCCTTTCCCTTTTGCATCTTTGTTTGGCTTAGGAATCAGGGTAATTGTAGCCTCATAGAAGGAGTTTAGTAATATTCCTTCTGCTTCTACTATGTGTTACAATTTAAAGAGTATTGGTATTAAGTCTTCTTTGAAGATCTGGTAGAATTCTGCACTGAAACCATCTGGTCCTGGGCTTATTTTTGTTGGGAGACTTTTAATGACTGATTCTATTTCCTTAAGGGTTATTGGACTATTTAAATGGTTTATCTGGTCTTGATTTAACTTAGGTATGTAGTACCTATCCAGAAAATTATCCATTTCTTTTAGATTTTCTAGTTTTGTGGAGTAAAGGTTTTTGAAATATGACCTGATGATTCTCTGGATTTCCTCACTGTCTGTTGTCATGTCCCCCTTTTCATTTCTGATTTTGTTAATTTGGATGCTCTCTGTCTGTCTTTTGGTTAGTTTGGATAATGGCTTATCTATCATGTTGATCTTCTCAAATAATCAACTCTTTGTTTCATTAATCGTTTGTATTGTTCTCTTTATTTCTATTTTATTGATTTCAGCTCTCAATTTGATAATTTCCTGGCATCTGTTCCTCCTGGGAGACTTTGCTTCTTCCTGTTCAAGGGCTTTCAAGTGTGCTGTCAAGTCACTAGCATGAGATTTCTCCAGCTTCTTTATGTGGGCATTCAGTGCTATGAATTTCCTTCTTAGCACTGCTTTCATAGTGTCACATAAGTTTGGGTATGTGGTGTATTCATTTTCATTGACCTCTAGGAAGTCTTTAATTTCTTTCTTTATTTCTTCCTTAACCCATTGGTGATTGAGTTGAGCATTATTCAGTTTCCATGAGATTGTAGGATTTCTGTAATTTTTTCTGTTGTTGAAATCTAACTATAAACCAAGGTGGTCTGATAGAACACAGGAGGTTATTCCAATTGTTTTGTATCTGTTGAGATTTGCTTTGTGACCAAGTATGTGGTTGATTTTAGAGAAGGTTCCATGGGGTACTGAGAAGAAGGTATATTCTTTTTTGTTTGGGTGGAATGTTCTGTAGATATCCATTAAGTCAATTTTAGTCATAACATCAGTTAAGACCATTATGTCTCTGTTAAATTTCAATTTAGCCAATCTGTCCAGAGGTGAAAGTGGGGTGTTGAATCTCCCACTATTAATGTGTGGTTTTTTTATATGTGATTTAAGCTTCAGTAATTGTTTCTTTTACATATGTGGGTGCCCTTGTGTTTGGGGCATAAATGTTCAGAATTGAGACTTCGTCTTGGTGGATCTTTCCTGTGATGAGTATGTAATATCCTTCATCATCTCTTTTGATTGATTTTAGTTTGAAGTCTAATTTGCTGGATATTAAGATGGCTACACCAGCTTGCTTCTTAAGACCATTTGATTGGAAAGTCTTTTCCCAGCCTTTTATTATTAGGAGGTGTCTGTCTTTAAATTTGAGGTGTGTTTCTTGTATGCAGCAGAAAGATGGGTCCTGTTTTTCATATCCATTCTGTTAGTCTGTGTCTTTTTATAGGTGAATTAAGTTCATTGATATTAAGGGAGATTAATGACCAGTGATTGTTCGTTCCTGTTATTTTTTTTTTATTATTTGGTGGTAGTGTGTGTGTACTTCTCTTCTTTGAGGTTTACTGCTGTGGTGTTATCTATTGCCTATGTTTTCATGGGTTGTATCTGCCTTCCTTAGGTTGGGAATTTTTCCTTGTAGTGCTTTCTGTAGGGCTGTGTTTGTGGATAAATATTGTTTAAATCTAGTTTTGTCTTTGAAGGTCTTGTTCAGTCCACCTATGATGATTGAACGTTTTGCTGGGTATATTAGTCTAGACTGGCATCCATGGTCTCTTAGTGTCTGTATTGTATCTGTCCAGGTCCTTCTAGCTTTCAAAGTCTCCATTGAGAAATCAGGTTTGCATTCATAAGCCACTTGGCCTTTTTCCTTTGCTGCCCTTACTATTCTTCCTTTATTCTGTACTTTTAGTTGTTTAATTATTAGGTGGCAAGGGGTCCTTTTTGGGGGGTTTAGTTTGTTTGGTGTTCTATAGGCTTCTTGTATCTTCATAGGTATTTCATTCCGTAAGGTAGGAAAGTTTTCTTCTATGACCTTGTTAAATATATTTTCTGTGCCTTTTTGTTGGTATTCTTCTCCTTCTGCTATCCCTATTATTTGTAAGTTTTGTCTTTTCATGATGTCCCAAATTTCTTGGACATTTTGGGTCATGACTTTGTTGGTTTCAGTGTTTTCTTTGACTGATGAATCTATTTCTTCTACTGTATCTTCAACACCAGAGATCCTCTCTTCCATGTCTTGCATTCTGTTGTTTATTCTTGCATCTGTAGTTCCTGTTTGTTTACTCAGATTTTATATTTCCAGCATTCCTTCTACTAGTGTCTTCTTCATTTTTTCTATTTCCCTCTTCAGGTCTTGGACTGTTTCCCTTGTTTTTTTCTGATTTTCCTTCAGTGACTTATTGTTTTCTTCTGCTTTCATTGTCCTTTCCTCTAGTTTTTTATAAAGTTCTTCCCATTTTTTGTTTGTCTGTTCCCCAACTTTATTTTTGATTTCTTCTATATAAGGCTCTAGACTCTTCATGATGTTACTTATAAGGTTGTTTTCTTCTTCTTTTTCTTCCATTCCGTGATGCTCAGGTCCAGCTGTTCGAGAAGGTCTAGGTTCTGGTGTTGCTGTATTGCTCTTTATTTTGTTGTATGTACTTCTGCCTTGGCATCTGTCCATCTCCTCATGGGTTTGTTCTTGGTCTTATCAGTGTACTTTGTCTAGACAGAGATGACAGATTTAGGGAGCCTCTCTCTGGTCCAGATGGAAGCTCTGGGCCAGATGGGAGCTGTGGTCCAGATGCGACTGCTGGCTGGATAGGAACTGGGGGGCTGGACTCTGAGTCTTAGGAAGTCCCTGGGATCTTCTTCTCTTGTCCAGATGGAGGTCCTCTTGTCCAGATGGGAGTTCCAGGACAGGATGGAAGCTCTGGTCCAGATGGGATTTCTGGGGCAGATAGCATCTGGGGGCTCTCTGGTCCAGATGGGAGATCTGGGACAGGATGGAATACTGGACACTGGTTTCTAAGTATCTGGAAGTAGCTGAGGTCTCCAGCAGATTGGTGTTGGGGCAAGGCGTTGAGGTTGTAGTGTCCACCAGAGGGTTTCTATGGTTTCTGGTACAGATGGGAGTTCCGGGGCGGATGGGAGCTGGGGGCTGGTCTCTGGGTCTCATTAAGTGGCTGGGGTCTTGGGCAAATGGATGTGGGAGCAAGGCGTTGAAGGTTGTAGTTTCCACCAGAGGGTCTCTGTGGTCCAGATGTGAGTTCCAGGGTGGATGAGAGCTGGGGGCTGTTCTCTGAATCTCAGGAAGTGGCTGGGGTCTTGGGCAAATGGGTGTGGGGGCAGGGTGTGGAGACTGCAGGGTCTGCCTGGGGTCTTGGAACAGGGGAGCCTTCCCACAGGGCCCACCGATTGGCCGAAAACTGAGGCCAAGTTGGGCAGGTCCTCCCAGGATGGTCTGTTTTATTCTTTTGTACCTAAATATAAAATGATTTACTTAAAACCAGGGATATCACTGTTAAAACTAAGATAGACATTTTCATAAAGTTTATTTCCCTAAAAAGTCTATTTCTTGGAAACAAGAAGAAAAATATGTTTTTATATGTTACCTAACATATTTATTTAAATATAAAATTCATTTTAGTATTTTAAATATTTAAAAAGCATTTTATTCCTTCAGAATAAATTGCCACAGTGAATGTGAAGAAAAAAAAGTTTTTTGAAAAGATTGTATGTGTAATATAGGTAAAATGAATATTTATTTATATCCCCTATGGGAAAGAGTAATTTTGTTTTGTAAGTATTCTGAAATAGCATACAGAATTTAGCTTTTGAATATAGTTCATTCAAACTTATATATTTATTGTTTCTTAATTTCAAAATCAAATAAAGTCTTCTTCCAAAACCAAATCAAGTTAATTATTTTTTAGAAATGTTGAATACATGCATGAATGCATAGGGGATGAAAACAGAAAAGCATATAAACAACATCTGCTATTTTCAACTTACAACAACAAAATCCCTACAACACATAAATAACTATGAAATGACTTATATTGCTCCTAAATAGGTCTTTGTTATTGGCCGCATAGTTTTTAAACTGTAAATTTTATGAACCAATTACCTTTGTTTGATAGCTGTGAATTACCTAGTGTTGTAGAAAAACTATCCATTCCGGCTCAGATCTCTATGTAGTTCCTGATTGTTTGCCAGATTGTCCATAGGCAGAATTCCCCACATTTGTGTTTTCTTTATTGCTTCTGTTTTCATTTTCAGATCTTAAACAGCTTCCTTCACCTGTGCTTGTTTTTCTTGCCTTTCTTGGCATTCTTCAAGTGATTTATTCATTTCTTCCTTTTTTTTTTTTTTTGTCTTTTCCTCAATTTCTTAAAGGGACCTTTTCATTTCCTTGTTAAGAGCCTCTATCGTCTTCATAAAGTTGGTTTAAAAGTCATTTTCTTGTGCTCCAGCTGGACTGGAGTGTTCAAACTTAGGCTCCGATCCTCTGAAGCTACTAAAGAGAAGAGTAATGAATGTGCTTTAACTTACAGGCCCTGTTGAAGACTTTTGAAATAAGCTTCAACAGTATGGGAAATAAGGGGAGCAATCTACAAATCATATCTCATAAAAATTAAAATCTTCTATACAATAAGAAACTGTGACATGAGTTAATAGGCAGTCTCCACAATGAGGAAAAGAATCTTTGCTATCTATGCATTCAGCAGAGGCTTAGTGCTTAGAAATATCCAAGAAACAACAACACAAAATGAAAAAAAATAACAATAAACAACCACTTATGCCCAAAATCCCAATAAATATTAAGAATATTAATTATCCAATTTAAAAATACTGCAGAATTAAAAAATATGTATCCTCGGAAGAAAAAATGCAATGACTAGTGGAAAACATTTTAGAAATTGTTCAGCAATTAGCCAGCAGGAAATGCCGATTCAATCTGCTTTAGGATTCCATTTCACCCAGTTATAATGGCCATCATCAGAACTAAAAAGGACAGCAAATTTTGGCATGGATCCAGTGAAAAAGAAACTCTTGCAGTCTCTTGGTGGGATTGTAACCAGTGCTGTTAATGTAGACCAGCAGCTGGTTCATCAGTGACAGGAGTCTAAGGGTTAGGACCAGATGTTGAGAAGATAAAGAAGGTAGAAAAGCTGGGATCAGGAAATCTTGTACAAGCTACATATTACATCAAGCAAGTTTTCTAAGAAAAACAACATCTTATATATGTTTTTCACAGTTATATAAATGGAGAAAAGTCAGAAAAAAACCTATCATAAAATGGAGTAAGTTCAATAAGAAGCTAATCAAGCAGTGTTGCACAAGGGAGCAGGTAGAGCACTCAGGCAACCTTGGGACTTACAACCAAGGTCCTTTATGAGAGAAAATTACAAAGGATGCTAAGCCACAGTTCCTCTAAGGCCTTACACTTTTAAAGGACCAATACAGTACAAGTATACACCTTGCTTTAGAAAAGAAACTACATTCCATCTCCAT